>NW_018165641.1:74729-78909 GCF_001263595.1 Phalaenopsis equestris
AAGCTAAATTTGTTAGATTTGATCTTCTTGAGGTAAGAGCTTCAGTTCTATGCAAAAATTTGTGATTTTCAACATGTATTTTGAGCACATTCATAATGTACCCAAAAATCACTTTTCATGGTGAAAATTTTGGAAAAATTGATGGAAAATGCATAGATTTGTTAGTTTAAGCTTTTAAGGGTTGTGTTTTATGATTTGGAGTTGATTGTGGGATTTATTTTGAATTTTATACAAATTTTTAGAAAATGGCACCAAGAATGAAAAGAAGCAAAGGAAAAGCTCCGTTCGATTCGAGTAAATTTGTTAGTTCGAGAGCTCAGGATCAGTATAGTGATGCTTTACATACAAAGAAACTGATTGCTAAGTGATGTTTCAAAAGTCTAGGAGGAGCCGTGGAGGAGTTGATTGTTAGCCACCAGTGGGAGTGGTTCTATTATTTTTTTACGGTCATTATGATCTCTGTTGTGCGAGAGCTCTATGCGAACCTCTCGAAGGCTGATGAAGAAGGAGTCATAGTGTGGGGTAAGAGAGTACCATTTTCTCCTGATGTAATTAATCAGTTTTACCATCTTCCTCCTAGCCATCTTCCTCCTAGTACTTCCTCCTAGTACTTTGTGTTTTTTATGCAAACTATAGTCCTACTGAGGAGGAGCTATACGAGATTATATCATTTTTAACTGATGGGAGAGGATTATGAAAGAGTACAAATGAAAGAAAAGTGAATTTTTTTGCCTCGAAGTTGGATGCCAATGCGAAGACATGACATTATTTTATTTCTGCTCGTCTGCTTCCTACAAATCATCTGACTGAAGTGACTTGAGAGAGAGCAACTCTGAACTACTGTGATCAGCAGTCCAAGACGATTGATATTGGAGGATTGATTTATGGAGTTATTACTAGTTCTGTCGTTGCTGCTGCTACTGTAGGTTTGGGATTTACATCCTTGGTCTTTTCATTATGTGAGCAGGCTGGTGTTAGATATGATAGCTGGGAGGAGATCCTACAGCCACTGAAGCCCATTACTAGTGTAAATGTGAAGACTTATTCACATCATTCTTTTTTTGGTTGGAAGGGTGGATTCTTCTGTAGTTCTACTGCCTCTACTTTACAAGCATTTACTTCACATGCTTCTACATAACGAGGTCAGAGTTCTGGTTCTGATACTCAGTCACAGCTTATGGAAAGAACATTGAATAATGTTATTAAGAATAATGTTATTTATACCAATGAAAAATGTTATTAATACCAATGAAAAAGTGGCAAATTTAGAGCATTTTGTTCAGCATATGGATGAGTATATGAAAAGAAGTAGTAATTATGAGGAGGAGTACAACACAGCTATGGAGCATCTCAATTGAGGTAACTGAGATGTAGTATTTTCTCAGTACCCTAGATATCCACCATATGAGCCTACTGTTGCTTGGCATAGTGATGATAGTGATGAGGAATATGATGCTTAGATAGATTTGTAGTTCTATTTTCTGTTTTACGTTATTTTCTATTTCTGTATTGTTATGAACTTTTGATGGTACAACTATTTTGTACTTTGTTGTTTACAGTTGAGATTGTTGAGTTTGTTAGTATCAGTTGTTGTGTTTTGTTTAGTAGACCTACTACTATAATGTATTTGGATTTTTGTGTGTAGTTAGTATGTTTGAGTGGTAGTAATTTTGTTTATTATGTTGTTTTGTTGTATTTAGTTAGTATTTGTTGAACTTAATTCTGGAATCTTAGAAAGGTTTAAAATTTAGCTAACTCGTTACTTAAAACTGTATGTTTAAAATTTTCAATTTACTAACAGTTATTTTTCTTTATATTGTAATTGTGTTTATTTGTTAGTGTGTTTATTTGATTTTCAGTTATACTCCACTAAATAGAAGTCAAATGAATCTCTATATATTAAGAATTAAAATTTGATCAATTTAATTTTTTTACTCCTATTTTTAATTTTTTGTACTTACATTTTTATGATATAAAAATTCCTACAAGCATGTTATAGCTAGTTTTAATTCCTGTTTTTATATATGATGCTAAAATGTTTTATTTCTATTAAAAATTTTAAGTTTGGGGAGAATGAAAAAATTTAAAGAAACTTAAAAGTTTATTTGTTCTCAATTGTATTTCAAATAAATTTGACTTTGATTTGAAAAATGATTATGTATATGAAGTTATATTAGGGAAGTAAAAGTTTGATTTTAGAAACGAGTAAGAAAATTTAGTTAAAATTTATAGTAATGAAGAAAAACTTAAAGTTAAATACTTTTAGTGAAGAAAATCCTAAATATAGTGTAACTATCTTTAGTAGGAAAAATTATATTTTTGAAAAATTTAGAAATTTAGACTTTTATTTTTGATACTTAAATTTCTTTTATTAAAAATAATTTTAAAAACTATTATTATATTTATAAGTAAAAGATTTATATCAGGACTTTGCTTTAGGAAAGAAGAAGTGGAATTCAAAAACATTAAAGAACTATCCAGATATAGTAATCCTTGCCTGAAAAAAAAGAAAAAAAAGAGGAGAAGCTTGAGGATTAGTGTCCAATAAAAAATTAGTTCCACATTTGATCTTTTTAAAGTATAAGATTTGAGAAACACTTAAGCTTAACAATATAATATGGTAAGTAATTATAATATGGTAAGTAAAATTATTTTTAATAAAAAAATTTAAGTAGAGATACTTAAAGACCTAAAGTCTATATTTAGAAAATTTACAATATTTCTGAATTAGATTTCTAAACTTTAAGTTGGTCTCATTTACTAATATTTTTTCTAAATTAGACAACTATGTTTCTAAATCTAAATTTTACTAACTCCTAAAGAAACTCATATACATTATCTACTTATGTTGGTTTTTAAAGATGGTTTTTAAAGATGGAAAGGCTACTTGAGAACAAATAGCATTTTAAGTTTGGGGGATTTTGATACACCTAAAATATATAGTGTTTTTATGCATATTATATAATGAAAGTTTTTTTGTGTTTTTCTTGTAGGTACAATCAAATGGATGGAAAATGCTAAAAGAAATGAAAAAGAGTCAAATTTGGAGCAAAAATGAAGAACTGTGCAAAATGAACTAGGGCACCTAAGCGCCAAGTACCCCGCACTTAAGCGATAAAGTTAGTTATCTGAAGAAATATTAATTGGAGCTGAATTTTGAAGAGGTGTTTGAAGCAACCTTTGATAAAAATGTGGGAAATAACCCCTGGACATGAAAATTCATTCAATTGGCTTATGAGGAGACAACTTCTAGAAGATTCATTGAATGGAGACACCTTTTTGAAGAGACACCAAGGCACCCCCACCAAAAGTTCAAATTACAGCCGCCGCCGCCCACCTTTATTTTATTTTTTTTTATTTTGAATATTAATTTGTATTATGAGAGAAGGAAGAGAATTCAAAAGAACTTCAAGACATTTGGTGGAGATAATCTGAGATAAGTGTTTTTCTTTATGGCTACACTTGGTTTTAATTTAGATTTCTTATTTGTGTACATGATTTCTACTTTTAAACTCATGTGTGGTTGTATTTTCTCTATGAATTCTGATTAGTCTCTTTTATCTTTTTCCTTAAAATGATAAGTGATTAAATGTTTAAAGGAAGTTGTGTGAAGTATCAGACTTCAATCTTGGAAGAAGTTGTAATGATTCAAGACTTTGCACTTCATTTACTTCTTGATTAGACCAATTAAGATGTTAATACCTATTGTGACAACATGTAAGATCCGAGATGGTTTTGTCTCAATCAATAAATAGTTGGAATGACATTGATTTCATGAATGAGAATATAGTTCATGGGGTTGAGTGAACATAAATAGGAAAATATATTTTAAAGGGTGTAGAATTAGAGGACTTCAGAGTGACAGGCTAAAACCCCCAATTTGATTTATAGTTTTAGGTTTTTATATGAGATGTTAGCTCCCAGGTGGAGGGAGAAAGGGAACTCTAAAGTGAGAGCTAGTATCTTTCCTGCCTAGTCGGTTGTTGACCTCAATTTTGGTTGAGGTCTAGAAACTTCTTTAGTAGCCTAGGTCTAAGCCATAGGACTTTCCTATTGACTAGTCTTAGAAAACTAGAAAAGGTACCCTCACCATTAGAAATTCAAAACTCTTCTCTTTACTCAACTTGAAATTCCACATATTGACCTTAACCTCTAGCATTTAGTAGGTAAGATCATTATG
>NW_018165641.1:86533-89101 GCF_001263595.1 Phalaenopsis equestris
GGGAGCGGAGTTTCAATTCCGATGACCGACAGCTTCTTACGGGCAAACCTTACACCAAAAATAGTGCCGACATCTGTCTTCAATACTATTTAAACTATAGATTAACCAATGTTCTTTATAGCATCTCTAGTAAGGTTAAATAATATTATTACTTCTATTTCGCACAATAGATTTAGTATACTTCCACAACTAAATTTCTATATTTATCACTGATTCATGATAAGGAAAAATATATTTTACTTATATTGTTTTCATCTTGCAAGTATTTTAGTTAAGTTAATAAGTTGATTACTTTATTTTTAAATTAAGCAAAAATTACAAAAAGAATCAACTTTCATTCCTAATTTAACATCTTAAGTTTGAGTAAGAATATAAATTGTTAAGTATTTTGTCATCTAAAACTAATCCTTTCGATATTCGGGTCTTAATCAGAAAAGTTCTATATTACTTGATAACGATATGTATACTTGCGCAGTATCCCATATTAAAATATTATAAATGCATTCTTATTTGCTTCATAGTAAAAAAATTACATAGCCTTTACTTTAGATCAAGTTTTTGGCAACTGTTACAAAATAAGAATATCTATTAAGGAAATTAATCGCATACATCACATTTTAGTTCTATCTATATAGAAAGTTGAGATCAGTATCTTAGAGGAAATCAATAATATAAAGAAGGAGATGTCAGTGATTCACAACAGGATCAATAAAATCACCTATCAATTTGATCATTTGGATTGACAGATGAAACAACAGTCAGATTATGCTGTTGTACTCTAGGATGCATAAGTTGAAATGTATAAGAAGAATCATTATATCGAGGAGGATTCAAAGGAATTTCCGCACTATCCCTTCTATAACTTGTACGTGCAATAGTCGCTTGGTTATATTATAGAAGTGCATAGTGAGGTAGATGATAATATGTAGTGGATTTTACGTATTAGCTTTGATGTGTGCATGCTAACATTTTTAGTATTTGTGTGCTTAGTAGTGTAGTTTGTGTGTGAATTTAGAGTAGTTTGTGTGTGAATTTAGAACTCTTATTTTAAAAGTTGTGATTAGATTTATCATGTGTTCATGTATTTGGATTGGATTTATATTTGAATATAAGTAATTTTTTGTGTTTGTGAGAATTAGAGGTTGGAAGATGTTTAAATATGTTGAATTTGTCCTACTAGGTTTTGTAGTGCCTTGGTGTGCAATGCTTGTTGTTTAAAAATTATGAAAAAAATATAAAAATTGGCCACTAACGCCTAGGTACTGAAACCTGGTGCCTAAGAGCCGGCAACCTGAGAACCTAGCACTTAGGCACCAAAAGTTGGCGCCTAAATGTTGGTTCAACTGAGCTGAAGGTTCATTCTTAAGAGCCCAAATTTCACCCAGACCACCTCCTTTTTTCTTTTGATTTTCACGAATTTGAACCTAAGGCTCTTCTAAGGCTGCTCCAATCTTGAATTTTAAGGTTATTTCTTAGCTTGGAATTGGTGCGGGTGGATTTAGTGTGTTAATTTTGCAAATATTTTCCAATATTACAAAATACACACGGTAGATACAATAGAAAATATGCAAATTAATGCCAACAAAATAACTTCAGTTAAAATAATTTTATCTTTTAAAAATCTTTAAACTGTCAAATCCCCTTTTAAAATAACGCAAGTACACATATCACTCAAGTAATAAAAGGCTCTAATGGAGTTCTAGATTTTGATCCCATAGGGAAGTTGGAAATGCCTGTAAATAAGTTCTTAAGATTATAATGTAAAGTACAATTTTAAAAATTTAAAAAGTAAAGTGCGAAGTTTGAATACTAAGTAATAAGTGAATGCTAATTAAAATACAGTTGTAAGACAAAGTTAACTAATTTAAATGCTAAACTTTTAAAAGTAAATTTATGAAAATTAAAACTAAGATGTTGTGACGGAAAGTTCAAATTTAAGAAAGCATCATTCCCCTTTACAATGAGTATATGAATTGTGAAGAAATTAAAATAATTTGAATATATATATATAAACTGTTTTGTGCCAATAGGAGCAATCTTATTATTTACCCTCTTTTAAGTGCATAAAGAACATTGACTAATCAATAGTTTAGTCCTCAGATTTTCGTCCCTAATTTCGTGGTTAGGCTGGGAAGATACTGGCTGCCACTCTAGAGCTCCCACTAATCCCTTCCCAAAGGGCTAACAAACTTGGCTCAATCAACTGGACCAAATTGAAGATTTTAATCTATCACCTTAAAATCTCCAATTCTACATCCAACAAAGTATATTTCTCTATTTATTTGCACCCAATTCCATGGATGAAATACTCTCACATGAAATTAAATGAGATTCTCCCCATGTTGTAGAAATCATAGCCCTTTCAGAACATATGTTTCTCAACACATTTAACATTTCAATTAGCCAGATCGAAAATTAAATGAAGATTGGAGATCAAATCATCACAAATTTTTAACATTTAAAAACATATAAAACAAAATCAATTTTTTCACAAAACCATATCTCAAAGTAGAGAGAAGGTCAAGAAGACTACTCAAAAGAAGACTACTCAGAATTCATTAGAAGGAT
>NW_018165641.1:89155-161211 GCF_001263595.1 Phalaenopsis equestris
TAAGAAATAAAAGACATAACTTATCTCACAATCCTTGACTTAAGCTAACCTGTGTAAAATTACAAGCCTTTCACTCTTTACAAGCACTCTCAATTCTCTTTTAGAAGTGTAATGAAGAAGAAATCTCTCACATTCTCTCTCCTCTTACAATCCTTGAAGAAAATGTCCAAGCCCTTGAATTTCTCTCTCTCTCTCTAACTCTCCTTTATCACGCCACACACCTCATGCCAAAAACTCCTCTCTCTTCAACCCCTAAAGTTCCCTCTCTTTTATTAAAGGCTGCCTCCCTCCAAAAAGAATTCAAAATTCTTCCCAAAAATTCTGTCCAAAAGTCAACTCTATTGAATTCAAAAGACATGTCCATTGATCCATGTGTCATATCCCTTCAGAAAAGAACCTTCCAAAGTGTCTAGATGCATTAAATTACTCTAAGGGGTGTTTAGAATAAGTGTCCCTTTGAAAATTTACACAAAATTCTTATCGAACTGTCTTAATCTGCAAAAAGTCATCTCTAGCGTATCTGACGCATCATGCGTCAACTCTCTGTCAAATGGCGCATCTGGTGCCAATCTGGCGCATCATGCACTAGTTTGCTAAAGACCAAGTTGTTCTAGGTTTTGGCGTATTTGGTGATAATCTGGTGTATCTGGCGTCACTTCAGCGCATCTGGCGCCAATCTGGCGCATCATGCTCCAAAATTCAAAACTTCACTATTTTGGCTCCAAATTTCGTCCTTTTTACTACTTTTGCTCCAAATGCCTAAAATTGATATACCTGCAACAAAAAAATGAAAATACCCTTCTTTAAAGTACAATATCACAAAAAATAAGCATAAAATATATACTTAAAATAACATATTATTTTGGTGTATCAGAAATCCCTAGATTTGATCTCCTTATGGTAAGAGCTTCACTTTAATACAAAAACTTTTTATTTTCACCATGGATTCATCTCACATTGTTGAAGTGCTGAAATTTTGGAAATATAGAAGAAATGAGTGAAGAATCCATGGAGGAAGGATTATTACCTTAGAAAAATGTTGTTAGGAGCTTAAGAATATTATTTGGAATTTATTTTGAATTATTTTATTTTTTTTATAGATTATGGCTCCTAAAACTAAGAGGGGGGAGGGGAAGGAAGTGTTTGTAAGTGTTTGATTGGAAGAAAGTTTTGAGCTTGAAGGCTCAAGTCTGCTATAATGAGTCTATCAAATCCCAAAATTTGATTTAAGAATGAGCTTTTCTCAGTCCTGGAGGTTCAGTAGAGAGTTTGATTGAACAGTGCCGGTGGGAGTGCTTCCGCTACTTCTCGACAGTTTCATTGATTTTTGTTATCAGGGAGTTCTATGTAAATCTCCCTGATGCTGAAGATGATTATGTTTATGTCAGAGAGAAGAGGGTATTCTTTAATTCTGCCCAGATCAATGCTTTTTATGGATTAAGTGATGTATCAGATTATGTCTATTCCACTTTTTCCCATTCAGATGTTGAGCTGGATGAGATCATTACAGTTTTTTACTAATGGAAAGGAGCTTGTAAAGTTCATAATGATCATACAGTAAAATTTTCTTCTTCCAAGCTCAATGCTCCTTCAAAAGCTTGGCACTCTTTTATTTATGCCCGTCTCTTACCCTCAAACCACCTTAGTGAAGTCCCTAAAGATAAGGCTGCTCTGAACTACTGCACTCAAAAGCTTAAATCTATTAATGTTGGTTTTTTTATTTATTGGAATATCATCAATTGTGCTCGAGCCAGCACGACTACGGGGTTGGGTTTCCTATCCCTTTTTTTTACTTTATGTTAGCAGTCTAGTGTTAGATATAAGAATTGGGAGGAGTTATTACATCCTTTGAAGCCAATCAATAAATCTAATGTTACAACCTACCAGAAGCATTCAGTGTTTGTCTTTGGAGCTAGCTCTTCAGATGCTCCTTCCACATCTGGAGCTTCTACATCCCGTATAACTGCTAAACCCAAAGCCACTTTGGAGGATTTATATGGTCAAATGCAAGAGTTGTAGGGTGACTTTATTGTTATACAAAGACAGATCTATGACCAGATGACTCACATGGAGCATTTTGATGAATATTTTCAGAGGGATAGTAATTTTAGAAGTAGTGTCTATGACTCCATGCTTTAGATGATAAGAGATCATAATTTGATTGGGGAGGGGACTTCAGTCCAATTTCCCTCATTTCTTGAGTATACGCCTTTCTCTTATTTGAAAAATGTGGAGCAAGATGAAGAGGAGACTGATGATGAGACAAATAAAGGTGATGGTGAGGAGTACTGTTTATGTTATGCGTGTTGAGTGTTTTATTTATTTTGATGTATTTAATAGAGTTGTTAGATGTTATGAACTCTTATGTGTAGAAATTATTGTATTGGATTTATTTTGATTTGAATTTATCATTGCTTGTTTGTTTATAATACCTTATTATTTGTTGTTACTGCACTACTATTTGTTTTACTACACTACTATTGTTATATATGTTATGTTTAGAGAAGTCATGTACTTACCAAATTTCTTTTTTTTACAGGTTATTTAAGATCTACTGCTGTTGTATACCTGTTTTTAATACTTTCATACTTTCATGTTAACTCCTTTCTAGAAAATCATTTTTAAGACTTTCTTCTTGCTTCTATATTTTCTATACTAAATATCTTAACCTATTAATGTTAACTCCTTTTTAGAAAATCATTTTTAAGACTTTCTTCTTGTTTCTATATTTTCTATACTAAATATCTTAACCTATTAAAAAAACTAAGTTTAGGGGAGGAAGAAAAAAATTTTGAAAAAACTAATTTTATTTGTCCTCAAGAAACTATATTAAAAGAGCAAATCTTTTTACATAACCTTTGGTATGTGGTGTTGTTTTTAGAGAACTGTATTTTTTTTGTGATTATATAGATATTGTGGTAGACTTATGTAAGTTTTTTGTGATAAAGGGTAGTTTTAGAGTTAGGATATTAAGTAAAGGAGAATAAGGATATGCTTTGATTATTTAGAGTAGAAAAGAAATTGTTTCTTTTGAAACACTAAGGATCTTAGGTATATACTTTAAATAATTGAGACTCTATGAAACATAATTTTTGAAAACTAATAAAAATAATCAAGGTAAAGAAATTTGATGAGTTTTTAACTTTAATAAGAGGATAGTGAAGTTCAAAATCATTAAAGGCTAGTCCTAATATAATAAGCCTCACTGAGAAAAAGAAAAGAAATGATTGAAAGTGATCCTGAAAGTAAAAAAAGATGTATATGAAAGTGAGGAGAAGATTGATGGGATGCCTAATTTAAAATTGACTTCACTTGAATCTTCTTAAAGAAAGAGGCTTTATTACATTTCCAAGCTTTTAGTTACTGAAAGTGTTACTTTACCTTTACTAGTGGAGTTCTCTCAAATTCTATTTGTTACTTTTCTAAGATTCCTATGTATTGCAAACTATAATTAATTTTTTAAATGAATAGAAAATCAAAATTCCTAGACATAATTACTAAATATTCTTATGCCCTATTTCTAGCCTGAATTTTTAGAATTTTTATGAAGTCATAACTACCACATTTATGGGACAAAACTATAGAGGTCTTTAATGAAACCCACTACAACATGCTAACATATTCAATTTTTTTTAAATAAATAAGTTACTTGAGGACAAGTAACAGCTAAGCTTGGGGGATTTTGATATGCCTAAAGTATATTACTTTTACTTGCACATTTAATGCCTATTTTTAATGATATTGCGCTTTAATGGAAGGTATTTTTGATGTTTTTGGTTGCAGGTACAATAAATGGAGCAAGTGGAGCAAATGGAACTAAAATAGAGTAATTCAGAGTCAAAGGAAGCAAAATGGCCAAAGTTGACTTGGCGCCTAGACACCAGAAGTCAAAGAGATTGTCGCCTAAGTGCCAGATGTTGGCTCAATGAATACAAACAAATTTTGAAGGGGTGTTTGAATTAACTCTTGGTGATTTTGAGAGCTCTATTTAAAGAAACTTCTGGAGAGTGCTGGTAGAACCTTTGGGGAGTGAGAGAGAAAGGCTTGAAAGTTCTTGGAGGCTTGAAGGACTTTCTTGGTGGCATGCTTATATTTGGAGGAGAAGAGGAGAAGTGAGATATATCTTCTTCACTACAATTCTAAGTGATATAGGAGTATAATTGTAAAGAGAGTGAGTGATTTAAAGGAATTTAGAAGGATTTCTTGGGAAGGAGTTTGAGATAACTTATGTATTTTATTTTTTTTTATTTAATCTTATTTTTTAAACTTTTATGCATCTATAAAGCCATTTGTTTTTGTTTCTTCCCCATGAGATCTAAGAAGTTTCTTTTGTCTTCCTGCATGCAATGAGGAATAACTATGTGTAGGAATACATTTTTGTAGAAGTGCTTTTAATTTCAAAAATTGTGATGATTTAGGGTCTATTTGAGGCAGCTGCAACTTATTGAATAATCTGCTGATTAAAAATAATCTGTTGATAAGCTAGGTGTGGTGTCTATTACAAATGTTTCTTCCCAGAAAGATGTCATTGCACCTAGATATGTGCGGTGTGAAAACATTATTTTATGTGTTTTCAAAATGCATGAGCTGCCAAAATGTAGTTTACCCAAATAGGCTAGGTGCATTTTCAAAATGCCACCGCACTAAATAAGCTGCCCCAAACGGACCCTTAAACTCCATGCTTAATTTACTTATCAATATGGCCAATTGATTAGTTAAAATCTATTGTGAAACATAATGACCCAAAAGGGTTATGCTTTCTTCAACATAGTAAGAATCATATTTATTCTCATGGATGAGAATGTAGTCCATGAGGTTAAGTGCAAATAAATAGGGAAATAAGTTTTGATGGGAGTAAATTGGAGATGTTAGAGTGATAAACTAAAATTCTCAATTTGATCCAGAAGTTTGGAACTTAAAGCGACATGTTAGCCTTCATGTGAAGGGTACGTGGGAACTCTAGAGTGATAGCAAGTATCTTCCCAGCCTAACCATGGATTTAAGGACTTAACTCTAGAATAGTCAATGTTCTTTATGCACTCAAGAGAGGGTAAAGAATAGGCATGCTCCTATTTGGCACAATACATTAATAATATTTAAAATTACCAGATTTCTACACTAATTATAAACTCATTGCAAGGGGAATGATGTTTTATATAATTTGAACTCTTCTTGAACTCTTCTATACATCGCTTCTATACATCGTTAGTTTAAAATTGCTTAGTGGTAACTTTAGATTTTATCTAGCCTGTTAGATTGCCATGTATTTAGTATTTTACTTAGAATTTGTATTCTGCATTTGCTTAGCATACTTAGCATTCCTTTTAAATTTCTGTCAGATTAGTTAATTAATAAAAATAAGATTTTTGCCATTTCCTAAGTTAACTGTAATTTAGAGAACATTTTGCTAAAGTCAACCTGATAAGAGTTTTGCATATTCCTGTGAGATTGATACTTAAGACTCCATTAGAGCATTATATTACTTGAAACGATATGCATACTTACATAGTACCCAGATTGTGTAAACCATTTTATCAGCTTTAAATAATATTTAATTTTACACACTAGCCTCTAAACTTTTATTATAAATTAGGTCAAGCTTTTGACCATCTTTTAGGAATTAAATAATTGCAAAATTGTGGATTGGGTCATGGATGAATATTGCTTCTTCCCAAAACATATGAATGTTTAACCTTGGCTTATGAATATAAGAGCCTTGGGCCATTCTAGGTCTAGATATTTTATAAAAGTAAACTCATATCCTCTTTTTGCATGAAAAAAATTCTATTTTTCTAGGAAAAATAATTTTTGGATGAAATGATAAAAATATTTTTAATGGGAGTATTGGTAACTTTTAATTATGAAAATCTAGAACTAAAAATTTTAAGTCTAATCTCCCCTAGTATGAAGTCTTATACCACACATATGAAAAACACTAGGAAAGAGGAACAACAAAACTTGAGACAGAAGATTGAATCATCAAACCGTAGAAAGGGCTGTGATTTGTTGACATAAACCAGCACTGTAGGAGAATTAAAACTTGAAAACCTTAGAAAAACTTTAATTTGACATCATAACTAATAAACTTAGGGATCAAACAAATCACTGCTTAAAAAGTGAACCCGTCAAACATTTAAAATCAACCATCTCTAAATTTTTATAACCACACTCTAGAATAGTCCCAAACTGTGAACCCTAGGTTAGCTAACATAGAAGAAAATCTATGCCCACATACACCCTAGAATAGTCCAATATAGATTTCATGGGTTAATTTAGTAGGTGCTTAATAGGTAGATTTAAGGACTAGGAATTATAAAATAAAATTTCCCACCCCTTCAGACTATATGAGTTTCTTAGAACAAAGTAGCCCATGCTTCCAATGAAGATACTCAAAATCACTTTACAACAGAAAGGACAAGGTTAATTAATTGTTGTGGCAACAACATAGACCTCCATGTATTCTAATAATTAATGGTCTAAGGCTATTAAGGTACATGAGATAATGGAAAGGCATGAGACTATTGACCGGGTGAGTTACTCCCAAATTTAAGTTAGCCCACTTATAGCCTCCCGTCTAGAGATATTTATGTTAGGGCTTCACCTTCATCTAGAAATCTTATACCCTTTATACCCTTTAGCCTAGGATTAATCCTAGTGTTATCTAAATCAAATCAACCTCAATCTGAATCTAATCAATATAGATCAATTCAAATATGATTTAAATAAAACCTAAGTCTAATTTGAACCCATTGAACTCAAACCTAATTTAGCTCCAAATTTGTATCTCAAACCTAAATTCCAAATTCATGCTCTATACCATCACTCTGACTTTCAACTACTAGGCTCAACTCTAAGGATAAAGAAATTTTAAAGCTAAAGTGAGTTTAACTTCTATCCATGTCTACCCTTTCATTTAAGTCTTCAAACTCCTTGTAATCATTTTCTAATAATTAAGAGAAATATAAGGCATAACTTTAATTGAGAGTGCTCTTAGTTACAATTCTTAAGATGTAATTAACTATGAGGGAGACACTCCATAGGGATTCCAGACCCCAAAATAAAATAAATCTTATCTTACACAAGTAAGATAAGGGAAAAATCCTAGTTATATAGATCCAAAAATTACAATGATTTTCATCATCCGATGATTAAATACATTATAAGGTAATATTTTTATCTTTTGAGATAGTATATTATTCTTCAAATGCCATATAAAATCATTTAGATAGAAATTTTTTTAAGTTTTATGGTGGCCACAAATAATAAAAAATCCATCAAATGCTAAGGATGCAGAATGTTATTCTTCAAATGCCATATAAAATCATTTAGACAGAAATTTTTTTAATTTTTATGGTGGCCACAAACAATAAAAAATCCATCAAATGCTAAGGATGCAGAATGCAAGGTGGAAAGGAAGATTAAGATTGTTAGGGCTCGAGCAAAGACAACTGAGGAGCGGGCAACTGTGGCAAAAGACTCAAGTGACTGAAGTTGAGTACTTGGAGAGAGAGTATGAGTGGCAATTTCTATCCAAGATGAGAACAAATATTTGTCAGAAAAGGTTGCCACTACCGACCACCAGTCCAAGCACCTCTAACTCAACAAAAAGCTAGAAATTGATTAGTTTGTGTGGGTCAGAAAAGGTATGCTTCTATTTGTCACAATACCACATTTAAACTTTAAACATTTGATTCTTTCACAGATTATGATCTCATTGCAAGGAGAAATACATTCATATAATTTGGACTCTTTTACATAAAGTCAATTTAGAAACACTTAGCATTTTCTTTAAGTTTTGAAACTAAATTAGTAGTGAATTTAGGAAAATTAATTTTTTTGAAAATTTCAACCTAAGACCTGATATTAGTAGACTAGAACCTAGCCTAAGGGATTTCTTACCTCGCTACTCTATTGGATTGATACTCTGGGTTTTAAATAAAGCCCTACATTGCTTGCGTTTATACTTGGTGAGTAGTGATGAATTGTGGAAAATTAAGTTATTAAAGTTATAAAATATATTTTTAAAATTATAATATTTAAACCATAAATCACTGGGTATACTGTTAGAGTAAGTAGTGGTCAAGTCAGTTGACACAAAGTACTCGAACTTGGATAAATTCATTAAGATTTTTCTGCCTCTTTAGGATTGATTGAAAGGAGCGATGAGCCCGAGGATGAGCAGACAACAGATGATGGATCTTCTAGTACGTGATATGGTTGTTTTGGTTTCTTTTTGCACTTAAGAGATTTTTTTTGTTTGCAACAAAAAAATTACATTTAGATTTTGTAATGAAAGAAAATTTTTTGTAACTGATCGATTAAATGACATGAAATACAACTTTTAACCATTTTTTTAAAAAAATATTTGGTTTTTAACTTTTCTACACTTTACCATTTTTGCTTGTAGTGTGTGTGTGATGGTCAATTGCTCATCCCTTAGGAGTGTCTTTTTGGTTGGTTTTCATGTATTTTCTACCCAATTCAAGTTTTATACTTGCCCATCTCATTGTTCCGATTGGATTGCTCCCTTGAATGGCATAATCATTGAGGCTTGCTATTGGGGGATTTCCTCGATATTTTTTAAGGAGCTTATAACTACCATATAAGGAAACAACTATAGAGCTTCATATGGCTAAAGTTTAGAGATGTAGGTTATTTTATGCTTGAGCTTTGAGGGACATTTTTCATTTTTGAATGTTGATCGGTCATCTTGCCTTGATATTGATCATATTAAGTGCTTTTTATCGATTTAATGGCTTGCATAATTTGTTTTCAGTATTGATGCCTGGCTTGTATTGTACACTTGTAGATATTCAATCATCTGGTCAAATCACCACCTCATACACAGTACCCTTCTGTGCTAAGCTTATTAAGTAGATCTTATGAATACTTTCACAAGGGTAATTACTAATATTTGATTCTTAGTTGATTTGTTTGGCACCCTTCTTGGAGCTTATCATTACTGGTAGCGAAACACTTCTAGAATTATAACCAACCAAGTTTTAAGATAGCTCTATGATGTGTGATCATTGCAGGTTATTTAATCATACTTTTTAACAATTGAATGTCTTAGCATCGCTGTTGGCTTTACTACTCGATCTCAAGTTCCTCTAGTGTTGGCTAGGTATTAAGATGAATGAACTCCTCAAGTTTCTCGAGCAATGTTCATACTTGACATTAAAGATTCAATTAGCCAACTCACATTTTTAATATTTCTCATGGAAAAAAATACAAGTTTTTTTTAATGAAACTGGCTTTTTTATTATTTTTATATGATGTTACAAGAAATTGTTTTGGAAAAAATTGCTTGAGATCATATCTGTTCCACATACGAGGGACCATCTTGTTAATGTATGTCTTTAGCTTGTATGCTCTAAGATTTACCCTTTAATTGATGATGAAGCAGTTGGTCTAAGTCTGGTACAGTTTGTTGATTGACAGTGTGAGCAAATGTATTTTTCTTTTTGAGTACAAGGTTCTTGGGTGCAAAAGATTTATTTCAGACATGTTTGTTTAATAGTGATTGATGCATCTCTTGACTTCTGTGAGCAAATGTATTTTTCTTTTTGAATGCAAGGTTCTTGGGTGCAAAAGATTTATTTCAGACGTGTTTGTTTAATAGTGATTGATGCATCTCTTGACTTTCTCTCAATGAAGAGTTGAATTTGTGTGCTTTTCTTCTACAAGATTGAGTGTCAGCTTTGCCCCTTTACCATTCAACTTTTATCAGTCATTCAGATTCTCCTCATCAAAGCTCAAGTAATTATTACTAACAGGCTATGGTAGTTGTATTCAATTAACAACATCACCTCCATTTCGTGGGACAATATGAATGGAGTTTGCCTAACTGTGGTTGATGGTGTCGTTTAGGTTGCCTAGAGGACTAACAGAAGGATCTTCACCTAGTTTCCTTTTGGTCCTTCTTCCTTAGCAGATTCAAGATTATCTTATTTTTGGGCTTTGCTTAGCTATTATTTTGGGGGTGATATACTAATGCAAACTTTAAGATGATTCCCTAAATCAGGCAGAAGTTCTTTACTCTTTAGTCTGTAAATTGAATCTCACTGTTGGTAATGAAGACCCATATCGATAAATGATGTCCATCCAAATGAAGTTCCATATGACTTCTGCTTTTATCCAAGCGAGAATCTTCACTTTGATCCACTTTTAGAAGTAATCCATGAGACTAAAAAAAAATTACATCAACCCTTTGATGATGCAAATAGACTAAGAATGTCGAGCCCCCCGATGGTGAAAGGCTAAAGGCTAATGATTAGTTGCAGTCTGTGGACTGATTGATGTTGTATTGTCGTGTACTTCTAGCATTGCTTGCACCGTTTTGAGAGTTCTAGTGTGTATTTCAAGAGCATCAAACAGAAGTACCATTACCGTTGAACATGTACGCTAGGGTTTTTCACCCAAAGTGACTTCCGTGCTCTATAGAGTGTACCTCCCAAAGGATGTTTTCAATTTTTCTTTCTACAATACACCTCAAGTAAAGTGAAATGTCTGACTTTTGTAAGAGCATTATCTTGATTAGAAAATATTGGGCTGCTTTGAACTTGAATCTTCTAGGGTTCATGATTTCATCGACAACTTTACCGATCTTCAAAAAGTGGATGTTAGGATCCATACCACTTCTTGTTCCTTCAAAATCTACCTCCAAAACTTCTCTTCAATTATTAGGTAAAAAAACCTTTGGGGTGCTCTCTCCACCAAGAGAATGCACTTGAATAGGAGATTGACTACGTGATTGTCTTCTTTAGTAATGTGTTCAATTCTGAAGTCGATGAACTTTTGAATATCCAATTTTGGCTTTCCTGGGGTATTTAAAGAATACCTTATCTTTGACTTTCAAATATCCATTCACATGCTTTATCACCAATTGGAAGTCTAACTTCATGTAAAGATATTAGGTGGCCATCTTATAGACCAGACATAGACTATTGATCAAGAATTTGTACTTTGCCTATGTTAGTGGCTTCAAACTCAATGGCGACCAGATGGTAAATGTGTATCTGATTGTGCTTTGTAGAGCAACTTTGATTCCAACCCATGTCTGGTTGGAGGTTCCATCAATGTACAAGACTAGATTTAATTGTCCGTAATGGCTCACATGACTTAGAGAAGTTCACTAGAAAATCTATAACTGCCTATGCTTTGATTGTCATTTAGGAGATATAGGAGATGTCCAATTCATTACCTGTAATGCCCATGTAAAGAGTCAACCACAATGCTTGAGAACTTACTTTTGTGGATGTTCATCAATGACTTAGACACAACGAGTTCAGAATTATGGTGGGAGCCTACGAGCGAAAACAATCAGAGAAAATATTAGTTTCTCGATAATTGGATACCTGAGTTCAGTGCCCATAAGAACCCAATTGGTGTAGTAGAATTGGAACTTTTTTTAACTCCTCTCAAACTTCATTTTTGGCTTTGAACTTTGGAGTAGTGGCGGTAACACCAAGGACTCTTTAAACTTCATGAACGCTTGTTCACATACTATTTTTGTCCTTCCAATGTGATTTAAAAAATGTTAGGCATTTATTTCATAACATCAAAATGAACTTTCTTAGGCCCGCAATTCGACTAGTTCACTTTTGGACTTCTTTTGTGTTTCGAGGAGAGAGATGTTCAATAATGCTTATAATCTCTCTAATTTTGCTTTTATTCCCTCTGGTGTCAATAAGTAGTCAAGAAACTTACTAGTGGATGCTTTGAAGGTACATTTTAGTGGATTTATTCATGTATTAGATTTTTGGAGGGTTTAGAGTGCCTATTTTAAATCTTTTATGTGTTGCTTGGCTGACTGACTTTTAACCAACACATCATCCATATACACTCAAATATTTTTTCCTATTTTCTTAGAGAAAATTACATTCATAAAACACTAGTAGTTAGCCTTGGTGTTTTTAAGGCCAAAGGGAATAAAAGGTTGTCTTCTTTACTTCATCTAGGTGCATCTTTATTTGCTGGTAGATGCAGAAAGCATACAAGAAGCTCATTACAGTGTGACAAACTTTCAAGTCCATCAAAATGTCGATCCTTGATAGTGGATAATAGTCCTTCTTGCAGGCAGCATTCAAGTTGGTGATTTTTATGCACATCATCCATTTGTCATTCAACTTTTGTACCATGACCACATTGGAGATCCACATCGGGCACTCACCTCTCAGATGCGGCCTACCTCCTTCACCTTCTTGAGTTCCTCTCTAATCAATCTTCACGAGATTCATCACCAAGAACCTGATCTTCTACTTCATTGGTTGGTTGGCTGGATTAACTTTTAGCCAATGGTAGATGACGTCGAGCGAAATCCTGACATCTCTGTTGCCAACCAAATAGAACGATGCATCTTTCATCCCTACATCAAATTTTTTGTCTATTAGAAAAAAAAATATTGATCGCTCCATTGTCCGCAGGTACTTCAAGGGTGGCCTTGTTGGCCTTGAGACTTCCCTCATGTCTATTATAGGAGGTTGAGTGGCTCTTGCTCCACACTTCCAACTACTTGAAGATAGCAGATCAGGTGCTGCTCCAAATTCTCCCGAACATTAATGATTCTCTCTGCTAATAGAAAATTTCATTGCAATTTGGTATGTAAATAACACAACGTTGTAATTGTTTAGTAGAGTGCAACTGAAGATCATACTATAGGTTGGCGGCAAGTTCGCCACTAGGAAGTCTTTCATGTAAGAGAATTCCTTCTCACCTTCTCCCCAAGTGACTATCCATGTGATTACCCCTAGGCCATCATTCCTCTCATAGAGAAACCAAAAAATGGGTTGGTTGGTGCCTCCAATCGTTTAGCTTGGAGGTTCATTTTATCAAACACCAACTTAAGCAAGATGTTCACAGCGCTATCAATGTCAACCATAATACTGCCTATCAGGTATTTGCCAATCATCGCCGTCATGATGATGAAATCATTGTATGGGTTCTTTTCTTGGGGCAGGTTTACATCAGTGAATGTGATTGGTGGATGGGAGTTTCACTTTGAAATGAAAGCTAATGCGCAAAGTTCTCCCGATGGGAGATGCATTAAGAAATGACTGACATTATCCCAGTGATCTAGATGGCGTTTGCCCACACTAACTCATCCAAGATTTCTTCCATCTAAGCCATCTCATTCCTTTGGGTCGTAACTCCAATCACTACAAATTCCTTGAGCTTTCTAGCTCTTATTAACACCTTGATCAGAATCCGGAGTTGCATGCATTCCTTCATATCATGGCCAAGGTATCTGTGATAGGAAAAATATTTCTATCTCAGAGAAAAGCTCTTAAGAAAAGCTCTTACTCTCATTAGTGGTTCCTTCTTAAAGTATTATTTTTTTCTGGATGGCCTTTACTAACTATGTCATCAAGAATCTGAGTGGCATGGTTCTTGGCACTTCATGATCATTCGACGACTGCTCATGATAATGAGATGGTCGGTGGTTAGTGTACCTCATTTGACCTCCTCTGTTTTTATTCTTGATGGCTCCCTTATTGCCCCAGGGTGGCTGGTTTTATTTGTGTTGTGACCGAGTAGAAGTAAGCGAGTCCTCCCTCGGCCTCCATTAGTTGTCTCTTAGGGTCATCCTCTTCAAACGATTCATGGTTGCTTTTTCCCTCGTTGACCAAGGGTTGTACGCTTTAGCCAAAATGTAATTGTTGGCCAACTCCAACAATTCAATTAGAGAATTTGGTCATAGATAACCCAGAGCATTGCGGAATGCTCCTTTGTTTAACACTTGAGCTAGGGCGGCATGTGCTACAACGGGTTCCAGATCTTGCAACTCGAAAGTCTCCTTCTATAATCACATGACAAATGAGCGGAGGCTCTCATTTTGCCCCTACCTAATCTACAATAAGTCATGTGACCTCTTTTGTGGCTTTTGGGCATTGAAAAGCTATATCACAAATATCCCCTTGAATTCGTTAGTGGAAATGATTTCTTGGACCGACCGTCCATTGAACTGCCTGGGGTCAACTCCCTTGATGTGGTGAAAAAGAGGCAACACTTTTAAGCTTCAATGATCCTTAACAGGAAGAAAATTGACTTGAAGGAGGCAATGTAGTCAGTTTTGCAGACGATGGTCTACCTTCTCTGACCTTAGTTTAGCAAAAGTTTGGGCGCGCAGAGCCCTCCCCCCCCCCCCCCCCCGTGCGCGGAGAGCCCCCCCCCCCCCCCCCTCTCGGGCGACAGTCGGAGAATGCATTCTCCTAGGCATATTTCAAATGATTTACCTTTGTAAAATTCAAGCGGCGAAATCTTAAACTTTATAGGATCTTTAGCAGCTGAAATATGCTAAGGGAATGCATTCTCTGATTGACAGGGGGTCTCAGTGTGCCCGAACCACTACTGTCTGTGAACACTAGCCCAACCCTATTCTGGTGTTGTGATTCTTTTGTTCTTTCTTCAGGCTAGTGTGCCCTCCGACTGTTGGGCGTCAGTTTCTCCTAGTGGTTTTGTTTCCTTCTTCCTTCTACTGCTTCTCTAATGGACTCTAACATTTGGCACATCTGATCCTTAAACTCATGGATCTATTGTTGGACAAACTCCCGAGTGCACTCCATGTTTGCTAAGTCTCTTTGGCGGGCTTTTCTCCGTGTAGTGCTCTTCTTGTTGCTGATATGATCAATGTTCACCAAAACTTTTAGGCTGTTGAATATAAATCTGTCTTATGAATCATAACCAAGGAATAGAGAATAAAATAATAGAGAGAGAGAGAGTCACAGTAAAGAACATATTCTTTTGTAATCAACTGATTAACTTCTTAATATAGAAATGACTGCCTATTTATGTGCTAGAGGGTATAAAATGTACAATTGCATGCTTGCCCCTACTTTTACAGGGGCACGATAAGGTATTTTAAATATACAAAATAATTGGCATGTGACCCAACTATCCTATCACTCAGCCAGTTGAGATTGGTAGCTCTTGGGTCGGTAAGGCTCGTTCGGTCGACTCTATCGAGTAGAGAGAGCCGATCGACTTTAGTTTTCTTTTGGTCATCTGGACTTCTCTTGGTCAGCTTGGTTAGCCAGTTGACTTCATTAGTCTAGCTTTCAACTATCAATCCCAAGATGAGAAGCTCCTGTAGCCAGGATGAGAAAAAAATTATCGGGCAGAGGGTTGATCATTGTAATATGACAGATAGCCTACCACTTGATAGGAGTTCCACCTGGAGTGTTTGTGGAGTGTGTTATGATGAGAACCTTAGAACTCTTGTAGAGTCATGGAGGCTATTCTGAGCTGGCTGGCGATGTTGTTAGGAGAGTTGGGTTGATGCTTTCTCTTCATTCAATGAATCGTAATCTTTAACTAGGGTGGCCTTCATTCGTCCGGCTTCAGGTCTTGCTACATGAGAGCTATATTTGGTTAATTATGTCTTTTAGTCTTCAATTGACGTGACCCTTTATATTCTTTCTGTGGGTCATCCTTGATCAAACTTTTGACTCTTAGTTTGTTAAATTTTCTCGTGATTTGTGTTGAAGCTCTTTTGACATACAAAAGAATTCTTTTTTTAAGAATAAAATGAATATCAGTGAATCCACGAACAAATATGATAACATATTTTTGTAAGATAATAAGTAATATATTTATAATAAAATTTAGAAAACAAATACATTGAATTGGTTTACAGATTAAACAATTTCTAAAAATATGTTTTGTATTTTTTAGTGGAGTTGATGTCAATCTGTGCAATTTAAAAGATAATTATGATTTCATGGGATGCACTTAGAAATTAAGCCGAGTTTTAAATTCCCTAAAAGTTTGTTTATATCTGCTTTCTTATTATGTTGCTCTTCTTAGTGCTCTCACAGTTATGTTTGGTTATTAATTTCTTGCTATTTTTAAAAATTTTTATATAAGAGGTTACTTTATACAGCTAAATCTCCTAAAATATAATAAGAATAAACTTCCATTTCTTGGAAATTTCCATGATGGGAAGTTACTTTTTACAATAAATATTAAAAATATTTATATAAGAAGCTACTTTATACAGCTAAATCTCCTAAACCCTAATAAGAATAAACTTCCATTTCTTGAGAATTTCCATGATGGGAAGTTACTTTTTACAATAAATATGGTAAAAAACTGTATAATATCTACAATAGCTTTAACAAATTTGCTTTCCCACCATAGTCTTACAACTATATTTACAAAAAATTATACCTACCTTAAACCTTCATATATCAAAATGATGAAGCCACAAACAATTGTACTGACATTTTCTTTATTTATAGAATAGTTTCATATTACATAATAAGTAATTCAAAGTTCAAACTAAACATCTTGTATTGATTTTAGGGTTGCATCTTCTCATATATGCATGCATAAATCATTTTAGTTGCAAAATTTAAAAAGTTTACATAAAAAAAGTGAACTTTAAAACTATGACCAACCAAACATGTCACATAGTTTTTAGAAATTTCATCATTCACAAAAATAAAACATAAATTATAATCACTTTGAATTGCAAATGCAATTTACAACCCATTAAAAGCCTTGATTACAAAGTTGAAGAAAACACAATTTATAAGTGTATCGCCGCGCAAAGCAGCACGGTCGCTGGGAGAAACCCTTTTCTCCACCACCAATTAAATTAGTGAGGAAATGATCCTCGCATTTGCCCAGTTTAAATGCACTTCTCATTCGAAAATATTCTCCTATTCCTTTAGCAGATGCACAAAAA
Source organism: Phalaenopsis equestris (assembly GCF_001263595.1). NCBI lineage: Eukaryota > Viridiplantae > Streptophyta > Magnoliopsida > Asparagales > Orchidaceae > Phalaenopsis > Phalaenopsis equestris. The sequence goes on from NW_018165641.1 coordinate 105,843, forward strand.
TGCAGGAGGCAGCGGGCACATATCCTGTGAACAATTTGTTCTGGAAATCAAATAAAGCTCCCGTAACAACTTTGAACAAGACACAGAGCAGATGTTGGGCCAAAATTTCTCATCTCCCTTCGTAAATACTAACTGAGATCTGATTTACTGATGAGTTATCCTCTAAATCAGGGCTTTTGATTGAGGGAGATTTTAAATGAGAAGATTCTGAGCCATGACTTCTGCTCTGTGAGCCTTGGCTTTGGCTATGTGAGCCATGGCTGTCAAGAAATGGAGGCTGGGTGGGATCGGGCAGGTAGTTCTGCGTGCTCGTCAGCATCTCGACAACCTTCCACATTGGTGGTCTCAGGCTGGGAGAAGCCTGCACGCACAGAAGCCCAACTTTGAACACCTTGATGGCTTCCATATCTGAGCAGGTTCCTTGTAGGTTAGGATCCAGCATCATCATTAGTGTATTTGAGTTGTAGTGCTGCCATATCTTTGTTGGAAAACATAAGACTTAGTTATAGTTACAAGATTTAAAAAAAAAATAAGAAAGGAATATGACTCTCGATGAAGACATACGTTTAGTTAACTACAATTTGATTGGTTACACTATTTAAGCCAAAGTATGGATAAAATAAGATTCTTTTAACTAAGTTATGTATGAAGTAGTGATAAAGTGTGAAATGATAGCTTACGAAATGTTCATACAAGTGAGATATAAAAGACGCATCTATTGAAATAAGAAAACAGTGATTTGGGAATAAAATAACTAGAATTTACTTTTGCCCAAAAAAAAAAAAAAAAACAATAAAAAATAAAATCTTACACTAAATAGAGTTAACATTTCATATAATACTCATCAAAAGACTCATAAATGTTGATCAAAGTATTTCGAAAAAGGCTAATGATAATGAATAATAAGTAGAATTGAAGGTTAGTTCTACCTGCTGCATTAGAGAATGACCTTCTGCTGAAGTCAATATCGAGCTTTGGTTTTTACGGCCAGTAAGAATTTCAAGAACAACAACACCATAGCCATAGATGTCAGCCTTCTCCGTCAGCTGGCCATGGAAAATATATTCAGGAGCCATGTAGCCACTGCAAGCATTGATCAGTTCCAGAACAATTGTGTTAGAATATGTACATGATACCGGTCAGCGGCTTATATGCTTAAACTTCAAGGTTGATTTGGTTTGTATGTTCTAACATAATATTCCAAAATATGATTAGTTCCATCATGTCGTATTAGGGTACCATACCATATATGTGTTATTTATAAATTTTATTGCAAATATCACATAACAGTCTTTCTTTCTTCTTTTCCAAGTTTGTTTTCTATTTTCTTTTCTTTTTTTTTTTCCTGAGAAAGAGCAATATTAGAGGTGACTAGAATGAAGACATGTTGCAATCAACAAACATGCCCTCACAAAAGATTAAGATAAAAGATACCATGAACCAAAATTTTTCCCTCAGAATATAGTTATTCATGGCGTAATCAATGAACTTTAAGCATTAGTTTGGTTGATTTATAGCATTAAACAAAAATAAAACTGTAATAGTACAAAATGAAACGAAAAAAGAAGGGGGGCTTGTATGGCTTACAAAGTTCCTGCTATGCCAGTGCTGAGATGGCTTTGATCCTCTGCAAAATACCTCGCCAATCCAAAATCTGAGATCTTGGGCCTGAACTTATCATCCAACAATATATTGCTGGCTTTGATGTCCCTATGAATGATTCTAACAGCTGAAGCACTGTGCAGATAAGCTAAGCCCTCTGCAGTGCCCACAATTATATTGAACCTTCTTTCCCAATCCAGCGCAGTCTTCATGAACGAATCTAAAAACATTAGGAGGGCAACAAAATCCAATTAGATTCAACATTTTTCTATTCATTTGATGTTTCCAAGCATGGTTCCTTCTCACCAAACAAGTAATGATCAAGGCTGGTGTTGCTAAGAAACTCCAAGACAAGCAGGCTTTCTGGTCCTTCAACGCTGCAACCGAGAAGCTTTACAAGGTTCTTGTGTTGAACTTGGTTGATGAGAGTTACTTCATTGAAGAATTGATCAACCCATTTGGTCGTATTAAAGAAAAGCCTCTTCACAGCTATTTCCTTGCCATCCGGCAGAATCCCCTGCTTGTGCAATGCCCACAATTCACTTTACAATTTCAAAGTAATTTATACACTTAGCATTGAGGCATCTTATTGTCCTTCTCATTTAACCCGAATATTTTCTTAATAAAAATTGAAATTAAGAAAAAAATTCAAAAATAGAAAGTAAGTATGAACTAAAAAGGTTTTAAACAAATTCCCTCAACTGAATAGACCAATTACCTTATAAACAGCGCCATATCCCCCTTGACCGAGCTTGTTGTTCTGACTAAAATTGTTTGTGGCCTTGCTCAAATCCTCATATTTGTAGCTTAGATGAGATTTTGTGATGGATTTAATAATCTGACGATTCCCACCAGATTCACCTGCATCAATAATACGATTCACAACAAATCATTATCAAATAGCAAATATTTTCCGTTTAATAAGCTTAAAAAGATATGCTTTTTTCATCTTCAAATTCCCTTTACCTCTTCCATAACCAAAAACAGACCTCCTCATCCTCCACAATTGAAGTAACCCAACCACCACCAGAGCACCCAAAACAGTAGTCACAGCAATAATTACTTTGCGGTGAGCTGCGGAAAATCAAAATAGAAAAAGTTTACGTTCTTTTTTCTTTTTACCAGAAGAGAAAAAATTAGAAACACCACAAAAAAAAAAAAAAAAAAAAAAAAAAAAAAAGACACAGTACCATTAGAGCTCCCACCGCTGCCTTTGCCCCCTGCATCCGCGGTCAAATAGAAAGCCTCGGTAGAATACCTGACGAAGCAACCGGCATTCATGGCTTTCGCTTCGTCGGCAGGCAAACACCGGCCGACGATGCTCTGTCTCCCTTTCTCCAAACAGTGCCTGCAACCACTAGCGTTCAATGACCTCCAACACTGGGCCATCCCATAAGCCGTCACATCCGGCGACACCTGCACGCTTCCCACCTGGTAATAGCCCTTCCGATAGGCCTCGGCCGTCAAATTCCCGACGAGCTCAGCGGTCAGATTCGCGAATGACGACTGAAGCGGTTCGCCGACTGTTCTGTTGCTGCATGCGTAGGTGTCGGCGGAGTCGTCGGAGTGAGCAGAAACATTGCGATCAGCGTATTCGAGGAAGCAGCCATCGAGATAGATGCGACCGGCGGGCGCGGGGGGGCAGGGGGGAGCTTTACTCTGCTCTGGGAGTAACAGAGCTGGCAGTTTACAGAGGAGAGGTAAGAGAAGCACTGGCCCAAGCCAAAGACGGTTGGGGATGCGTCGGAAGCAGAAGTGGCGAATCCAGCGACGGTGATGTTCTTGTAGATCTTCTCCATGGCATCGACGAAGTTGACGTCGAAGGCCTCAGCATTCTGGGTTTGGTTTTGGCCGCAGACAGAGAGGAATATGGCCGGCGATGGGTTGTCGGCGGCGGTGGTTGAAAGTGAGAAGAGGAAAAAAGGCAGGAAAAGGAGAGCGCGAAGCAGCATTTGCGGGGTTGGGTTTGGGTTCGACGGAGACCTCTCGGTTCGCATTTTTGCAGCTATGACGACCAAATAGAGATAATAAACAAAAAATTATTTTAACACAAACGCAAATATTCTCCTATTCCGTGTTATTTACATATTATATAATATTTATATGTATTGTGTTCTCAAAATATTTTTGGTATTATAATAATATAATAACACATAAATATCATCACAATAACACCTGACACAATAACATCTGAATAACATAGAATGAAATATTTTTCTGTGCTATCGATCCAAATAAAAGAATAATTTTTTTTTTTTCTCATCAGCACGAGTGAAAGTGATTTATTGAATTCTTTTCACAGGATAATAATCAAAAGCGTGTGGACCGCGACGCAGCCTGGCCAAATATTATATTGCGTGCGGACGTTCCCATTGGAAGAAAAAAACACACGAATGGAAACGAGTAGTTAACTTTTTTTTTTCCCCCCCACTCATTTCGCTCTCAGCATGGAAAGTTTGAAATAAAAAAATAAAAAAACTCGGAAGATTTGATAACTACTTTAACTTTGATAAATTTATTGTTAGATTAATATATAATATATATATATCTTCTACGTTTGAACACTTTATCATAAAGTCATACCTTAGTCTTTCTTCGGGGCCGGTAGACTTTTAATCGACTGTGCCATAAGTTTAATTTAATATTTTTTTCCCAAAATTTATTATTTAAATGTATTAAAAGAAAGTATAAATCTTCAAAACCGACAAGGATAATTAATGTAAATTTACAGCTTATTTATCTTCAAGTGATGTGGATGAAGCATATATTAAAATACTATAAAGATGTTAGGCCATGACCAATGCACAAATGCCCAAGATGAAAGGGAGAAAATTAATAATGAAGATCGTAGAATGAAGCTAAACTTGTGTGTCAGGTGTTATCATATGTCATCTTGTCTCCTTATCTCCTTGTGCACACATCTTCTCTTTTATATATAACAAAGTATCATGATTACATAGATATACATAAATATTAGAGTTAAAATATATTATATTGTCCAATATTGAGGTGTATCATATGACATCCATGTGGCTTAATTGATCCTGTAACACCCTCTGTAATTGAGTACCGATATAAGTGGATGTTGAATTCAAATTTAGCCATGAGACACACCCATAAGATTTGAGTGTTTGAACCAAGAAAAAATGAGAGAAAGAGTGAGGGATAGAAGAGAGGTGTGGAGTGTACAAAATGAGGTAGCTCTTGTGACATTTTTTTATAAAATTAAATAAATTTTTTGCATAAAAAGAGTGAAGAGCCTAAAGTCTCTTCTTGTAAAAAGATACATGAGAGAAAGGAGAGAAAAAAAGGTCCTATTACATGAAAAAACCCACTTTATTTATATGAGAGAGTGAGCAATGAAGGAAAATTATATTTATAACCCCGCTTTATGGAGGGTTGTATATGTTATTTAGTTAAAAACCCTAATGGGCTAGGGTCTTACTGCTCTTTTGCTCACTCGATTGGGGTCGAAGAGGTGAATTGATTCGTGTTGGAAAATTATATTATATTTTCTTTATTTTCCAACTTGTACTTTTGATTTTTGTTTTTGATTATGATTGTAGGAATTCAATAATTTGCTTGTGATCACACTATACTAGGTTTAGATGTTTAGTAAACTAGATATTCACCTGTTAGAATATTTTATTGCCCTTTTCTCGTGTGATAGATACATGATAATCTGAATCCGTAATATTAATTTACACATATACTTGTGTGATACAACCGACTTACTACAGCGTGACTTTTTGAGCTATCATGTTTTTGACACTGTTGTCGGAGAAATGTGTTACAAAAAATTAGATTTTAGGAGAATTGTAGTTGAACTGCTGAGACTCTAGGCTTAGTGATTTCAATTTTCTAGTTTATGTCTATTATATTTCTATTTGTACTTGTATCGCAACTTTGATTTCTAGCAAGTAATAGAAAATAAAAAAGCTGAAAAAATTATAAAAGCCAAAAAGTCAAAAAAAAATAATAATTATTTTTTTAAATATCTATTTTATTATTTCTATTTGCATGTGGTATGTCTTGCATTTGTGCATGTTGACTTACTCGTAAGGTTCAGTGTGATTGTCTGCTTTTTTAGAGTCTATCAAGTCTATTGTAGGATCACATAGTCACTATCGGTGTGTATGCGCCAGAGAGCCGAGTTTGACCTTGCCCCTTTTGACGTTGAGATTAAACAACTTTTAGATGCCTCAGGATATCACATTTACTCACAAACACACCCACATTAGTTGTTAACCCTCAAGACCCCATTATGAAGCCTGTTAGAGATTATACCAACCCATTTGTGGAGGAGATTCACCTTACATCAATTACCCCACGATTAAAGCCAACATTTTTTAGCTTATACATGCCATAATTCATATGGTTCAAAATAATCAGTTTTTGAGAGCACTAACTGAGGATCCTTACCTTCACCTAGATAACTTTTTGGAATTGTCTTCCACCTTTAATTTTAACAGTGTCCCCAATGATACTATTAGGATGTGGCCTTTTTTGTTCTCTTTATGAGATAGAACCAAGACATGGTTAAAATAAATAGCCCTAGGATCCATCACCACTTGGAATGGCCTAGCATAAAAATTTCTAGCAAAATATTTTCTGCCCTCCAAGTCTGCCAAATTTAGGAATGACAATATGACATTTGTGCAAATGGAGGGAGAGACTATTTAAGAAATGAGAGGGATTTAAGGAGTTGCTTAGGAAGTGTTTCCAACATTCCCTGCACAATTGGCTAACTATCCAAACCTTCTACAATGAGATTGTAGGATCTCTTAGGTCCATTATAGATGCTGCTGCAAGAGGTTCCCTTATGGTCAATCCATGTGAAGAGGCTTAGACACTGATAGAAGTGATGGCAAATAATAATTTACGGTGGCCTTTAGATAGCATAATCCTGAAGAAAGTGGCTAGTGTACAAGATATTGATCTCTTGGCTATCTTAGCAACCAATGTAGCACTCATTTCTATGAAATTAGACAATCTGTGAGTGAATTTAGTGCCAGGATCACCAACAAGTGAAGGAATATTATACAGATTGGTGATAGATCCTAACATGAATACTTTAGAGGCTCATACTAAGCAAGGTCATAACTCTTATTCTATTACCTACAACGCAGGTTGGAAAAACTAATCCAACTTTCAATGGAGCAACAATAATTGACAGTAAGGGAACCCTCAAGTGAACTCTATAGGTAACTGGAAAAAACATAGAAATAACCCCAAAAGAAACCATACCCACAAAGATTTCAAGCCAATACCTAGCCTATGTACAAAAGGTCGCCTCTTGAGGAATTGATGATTCAAATGGGAAACCAATTACAGAGCTAGGTTGTAGCCATTAAGAAACTTGAAACCCAAATTGGACTGCTTGCAAACTCAATGAATAACATACCTTCAAGGGCACTCCCAAGCAACATAAAGGTCAACGCTAAGGACAAAAAACTGGAGCAGCGTAAGGCAATTAGAGTGAGAACTGTGATAGATATGGAAACTAGTTCTTTCTCAATCAATCTATTTCATTATCACACGTGTTTCAAATTTTTAGCATGAGCATATATATGCTTACACTCACCCTAGGACTAATGTGTGTCTAGGAGGATTTTCCCTCATAATCTAGTTACAAGTACCGGTGTCCTTCCACTTGGGAATATTACCTCGCATCTTGGCTCATTGACAACCCTACATGTCATTAAGCACTCTCACACCCTTGCATGTTTTCTTTTGCATAAAATCTTGTATGCTCACATTTTGTGTGCTTATAATTGGCTTATGAATCTGTGTTCCTACAAAATCACTTCTTTTCTTACATATCTTGTGTGAGGGCACCTATCACTTTAAGTTTACCCATTGTAATTCTCTCTAGTGAGAATTATGAAATTCACTATCCTATAACACCATCCTAAGAATATCATAGGTGTGGTTCACTATGTGTGCTCACCGGTGCAAGTCAAGCGCCTACAACCTTTGAACTTTCCAGACACACTATGTGTGCCCACTAGTGCAAGTCATGCTTCTATAGTCTCTATACTTGCATAATATACGATGTGTTCCCCCTTGGATATGAAGCATCCGTCGATGCAAGTCATTCTTTTATAGACTTTGAACTTTCCCAGTGCACTATGTGCACCCATTTGGGCATGCACAACCCCTACTTAATATGAGTCATGCTCTATAGCCTGTGAAGCCATTTGATGTGCAAGTTGTGTTTCTCGTCTTCCATTGCAACCCTTAGTATTACCATGAACACATTCATGCATGATCATGTGGTATGCCTCACATCTATATGTCTTTACTCATAGTGTTTTATATTAGCATATGTTATCACCTCCATGGTAATAAATACTTTTTTTCTTGAGATCACTCTCACCTTAGTAGGATATCAAAACACACAGAAACACTTTGTACTTGCTTATGCATTCACTTACTTGCCTTGATGGCAAACCAAACCAATCCCGATATTTGTCCTAATGTAATAATGAGCATTATTGATGAGCATATCTCAATGAGCAATGCAATTTATTGCATTAGAATCAACATGCTTGATTGTTCTTAGGTTCTAAGGTGTCTAACATTTGTCACTTAGGTGTACCTTTTTTAGGATTAATTTAAAATAAAAATATATTTTTACTAGTTATGCATCATATTTTAAACCTTAATTGCATAATTAACTAGATCGTCTGTATGGTTGCCTCTTTTAAGATCTTTTTCTAACATTAGCATTCTATTGATGTGTTTTAGAATCCTTAGATCTTCAGGATTGGGTTGGGATCAGCAACCTGCACAACCCTTGCCCACACTTCACACACTCTTTGATTTTGTGTTGAAGGATCACTTTGCACTTAGATGATGTGTTAAGCTATGACTAGGGTGCTAAGTAGTATTTTTTTAGGTCTAGCTATTGTTCTCTGTTATTTGGTTGCTCTAGCTAAGCATCTTTTTGTGCGCTTATTTATCTATTTACTAGAGTTTGAACATGCACATTAGCATATTTGGGTGTTTTCTTCTAAAGGAACCATGCTTAACCAAAAAGGAGGAGATGTAATGACTAAACTAATACAATTTATACAAGTGCTTGCTTGCCCTCCTTCTGGGGTATGATTCACTATATGTTGCATGTTATAACTAATGTTAACTCTTTGAATGTAGGTCAAATCTTTCTTTTTTACGTTCATATCAACATTTTTTAAGATTCCTAAGCATGGTGTATTTAAAAAATAAGGCATGAGCACAGGTTCTGAGGCATTTGACATGCAAAACCATGTAACGAGGGCTAGGAGTAGAAACTTATCTCTCGTATCTTAAGTTTGAATCTATAATAATCTATAGACTTAGGACTAGGTATGTATTTTGTAGTGTATGGTTACGCTTTTTTGCTTTTTTAGGATATGTCATTAACCCTGCGGCACCCGACCTGTCTTTATTCTTTTATGTTGGCTTGTTTCACATTCCTTACTGAGTACTTACTAGTTCCACCCTTATTTATTGCTAGTTTTTTTGGGTGTTTGATGAAAAATATAATTTAGGGTCTTTAAAGGTCCTAAAAAAAACAAATAAAAAATTAGAATAAATCTAAAATTTTGGTTTAAAATATCAACACATTCAAAAACTTATTTTGCTTTTGCATGGGCTTCAAACTCGCTTTAATATGGTGGCACATGCAGACTATCACCCCATGATAAAATTAATAGAACCTAAACATCTAAGGACTAATCCAGATAAATGCATCATGAAGCATGCCCCGTGGAGGAGACAACTTGCTCCTCCAATCTGGTTGGATCAACATACCATTTTTACTTAGGGGGTTGTTTAGAATGCCTAGGATGTTAAAATATTTATAAACCTAAACAGGGGTAAGACCTTTTACAAGAGCGCTTTAGCTAGCTAAGCTATATCTCTCTTTCCTCTTTCAGTGGATCCTATTGCCTACATTGGTGGGTTTAAGCCCTAGATTCTATGAATTCCTCCTTATAGCTTATAGGATTTAGAGGTTTTTTCATAAGCCCTTGGTACATCAGGGTTATTTAGATGATGGAACACTTGAGTTGCTAACAAAGAATCCCAGGTCGAGTTGGGTCGACTATCTTCATGACCTGGTGGACTTAGGTCTTTAGTAGCATGGAATGATAGGTCTACAGAGCCCTAACCTGACTACCTCTACTTTATTATAATTTCATCACCTTCCTTTTTAAGCCTCGTTTAGCCCCATATAGCTGACATTCCATTGCCTGTTTAATATACGATGATATGCCCTCTACCATTATAGCTTAGTACAACTTTGAATGGTGTGAAGTTCCCACTTGATGACCAGGTTATCCCAAAAGACCTCGGTTGCTAATTAACAACCATCCATTTAGGAAGCAAGATGATTTATCTCCACCCTTACGGCTTGATATAGGCTTTGATGTTCCGCGACGTTTCAGTTTGGGTTAACCTTTATTTTCGACACACCCCTATCAACAAGGTAGTTGAACAACCCCACCCAAATTCAGGTGCTCTAATACTCTTAGGTCTCTTGCAAGTATATGAGTCATATCCGTAATATCAAATTTTTTAGTCTGAAATGTCAATCCCACACAGAGTGATGAAATTAGACTTAAGAGTGATTCTAGCATACTATAATTAGTTCTTAGCCTGAAATCTAAATTGGACTAAAACTTTACAAACTAATACTACAATATTATAATCACTTTTAGAAGTTAAATCCTATGGAAACCCTACTTAGCATAATTGGATTGGTGATTATCAAGATAAAAAGTTACCCTCCCTTGCAATGAGATAAGTGCTGTGTAGGAACAAAATACCTAGAATTGTAATTGTTGCAAATTTCAAATAGGAGCAATTCTCTTCTTTACCCTCTCCCAGTGCATAAATAAGTTTGGTTAAACTAGTTTTCATTCCTTAAAACTCAATTTAAATGTGCCAAAGATTATTTTTCTATCTATTTTCATCACCTTACGGACTACTTTTTCTTTACCCAATAGTTCAATGTGAATACTCTATTCGTTCCTCCATAGCTCTCCCGAGTCATTATGGATCACAACATGTTTTAATTAATCATTTAGCCACAATGAAAATTAAATAAAGCATAGAATAAATCTCGTCACATTAGAGATCTAGAACTAATTCTAAAAGCATCCCACAATCCTACACATCTAACTTATTCATCACATGAGAAAGGTAAAAAGGAACTACTCATAATGCATGAAGGAAACACCTCAAATCATCTTTTAAAACCAAGAAAATCAACTAGAATTGTGTTTACAAACACTTCAATATGAATTAGTACAAAATACTTAGCTTTTACCTTATAAAAAGTAATGAAAACTCCTCCACAAAGGATCCCCAAATGCCTCATGCAATGTTGAGTATATCTCTTACACAACCTCTCTCCAACCCCTCTCCAAATTCTCAATAAACAGCAAATAAAACTATCCTATCACATGACTCGAACCCTAAACTCTCCTTAAAATTTTTCTAAATGGTTAGAAGGCTTCCTTCTATTTCTCCTCTTCCTGCAAGTCTAAGGAACCACATATATTCACTGCTTAACTCCTCGGCTCGTGTACAACAACTTTTGAAAATTGCTCCAACAATTGCTGGCACCTATGCGCCATTAGGCCGACACCTAGGTACCAAGCTCTCTGTCTGCTCAGGTAGGAACCAGTGCCTAGGCACCCAAGCAGGTGGCTCCAAGGAGCTCTTTTGTAGCGCCTTGGTGCTGAAATGCTGGAGCTTAGGCGCTAGCCCCTCTGTCTTCCCTTAGCTCTTTGTCACCTCCACTTTGCTCCATTTTTTCTCCACTTCATTCCACTTTGACTACCTTTTGTACCTGTAAGAAAAACAAAAAATACCTTTCTTTAATGTGCAGTTTCATCAATAAATAGATGCAAAAGAGAAAGAAAATTAAGCATACTTTAAGCAATATCATCAATCATAAAAAATTAACATGAATCCTATAATCAAGAGTATTCTAGGGCAATTTCCAAATGTAATTAACCAAAGGGATACATCTCTTTTTGAGCAACCCTTGAATCCAAAGCAGGCACAACAAAATTTATTATCGAGTTGTGGGTTATTTACGCATGATTTTCTTCATGAATACATTTCCAAGCCATTTTGATCTGATCTCATTTCAGACATATGTTTATTGATCTATTACATGAAGATCAAATTATGTAAGTTCTTCACATTCTTCTAAATTGTCCATCTATGTTTGTCATCTTTTCTTTCTTTCCATTTACTCTCTTCTGTGAATTATTTTTAAAAGAGAAACTTACTTGGGAAAAGTATTAGACGACAATGGTAAGACAAGCTGGAAAGTCCAAAATAGATTAAAAAAAAGAACAAAAACATAAAGTAATTCTATAAGAAAATAAACCACACCTGCGCTTTTGTTACCATTGACCCAACCCGTACTTATGCGTATTTTTAATCTCCTTAATTATGTCAGAAAATATATCTCAATTTATATCTAGCAGCTAGTCTGAACACTTGCAATAATTTATAAATTACATAATAGATTTTCACCTAGGGGTACTACGCAAGTATACGTATCGTTTCAAGTAATGTAAGATTTTCTTTAAAAACTCCTGTGTCGATCCTCGAGGAATGTGGTAACTCTAAAAATCAACTTACAGTAATTCTATTTAAACTGCAATCTAGAAAGATTAAATATTTAAAATGATATGCTTACTAAAAATTACTACTAAAAGGGATTAAAAAGAAAGTAACAACTAAATGTAAAAGCTTAACAAAATATAACAACAAGTTTGGATATTATGGAAAAAAACCTTTCTTCTTGCAAAGAGATATTAATCGATGTAGGATTCAAATGATTTAAGAAAAAATTGAGGTATTGTGACAAATATAAGCATACCTTATTTTTTACCCCCTCCTAGTGCTTGCAAAGAACATTAGCTAACTTAAGGCCGATTCTTTAACATCTCAACACCAAATCAGTGCTTTCTAGCCTCTCACCTTTAGATGCCCCTAGCATATGCCATCGTAACAATTGAAGCTTAGGGATAGGGTACTAACCTTAAGTCAAACTGATATAAAACTAGACTCGCATTCTAGATCTAACCAATTATATGCCAATCAAAACTTATCTACTTATTTATTCCAAACTGATATAAAACTAGACTCGCATTATATGCCAATCAAAACTTATCTACTTATTTATTTGCACTCCCCCTTAGGTGATCACCATGGCTCTGCCTAGGATGAAGTGTGATATCCACTAGTTCGGTATATCCACTAGTTCGGTAAAATCATAGCCTCCAAGGTCATTATGTTTCTACAACAGATTGAATCGATTTTAACTTCACAAGTGGCCAGTTTGCAAAGTGAATGAAGATTCAGTGAAAATACCTTCACAATTTTTAAAAGTAAAAAGAAATCTTTAAATCATTCTCATACCACAAGATTAAGTCCCATATGCAAGAAGAAAGAATAAGTCCCATATGCAAGAAGAAAGAAAGGGAACTACTCAGAATTTAAGGAGATAAAAAAAAGAGAAAACATTTCCATTGAAATCCAAGTTTCACAACAAAAACTTACAAAGTACCTTATGTTTTCTCCTCAAGCAAACTTCTGGAGTTTCCTTTAAGCAATTTTAAAACTTCTACCTTATGTTTTCTCCTCAAGCAAACTTCTGGAGTTTCCTTTAAGCAATTTTAAAACTTCTACCTTATGTTTTCTCCTCAAGCAAACTTCTGGAGTTTCCTTTAAGCAATTTTAAAACTTCTACCTTATGTTTTCTCCTCAAGCAAACTTCTGGAGTTTCCTTTAAGCAATTTTAAAACTTCTACCTTATGTTTTCTCCTCAAGCAAACTTCTGGAGTTTCCTTTAAGCAATTTTAAAACTTCTACCTTATGTTTTCTCCTCAAGCAAACTTCTGGAGTTTCCTTTAAGCAATTTTAAAACTTCTACCTTATGTTTTCTCCTCAAGCAAACTTCTGGAGTTTCCTTTAAGCAATTTTAAAACTTCTACCTTATGTTTTCTCCTCAAGCAAACTTCTGGAGTTTCCTTTAAGCAATTTTAAAACTTCTTTACACTAAAACACACTCACACTCACACTTGAACACAAAATATAATAAACCTAACTCACTATTACTGCCTAACTGAAGATTTTAGGCTCCAAAGGGTCTCCAAATTTGGCCAAATCCTCTCGTTAAATAGAAAATAGAAAATAACCAAGGGTTGCTTCAAATACCCCTCCAAAAATTGGGCCAAATTTGATGTATCTTCTAGAAAGATAGTTACTAGCGCTATAGCAGTAGTCTGGGGAGCTATAGCGCCCTTCTTGCCCATCAGTGACATTATGGAGTCAAGAAGTGGTGTTATAGTGCCACACAAAGATTACCATTTTTGCTCTATTTTTTTCTCATTTTATATAAATGTTCACTCCATGTACCTACAACCAAAAATGTGCAAAATACATTCCTTTAAAGTGCAATATCATCAAACATATATAAAACATGCACTAAAAATAGGTTATTTTGAGGTGGATCAATTCCCCCAATCTTCATGTTACCTGTCCTCAAGTAACTCCTTATAATATATATATAAAATCTACAACATGTGATAACAAATTTAACTTGAAGAATTCTATAATTTCTGCTTTATAAAATTCTATAGTGAAACTTTCAGAAAAAAATTTTAACAACTCATGTTAAAAACTAAAGTACAATAATATTTAGCAGTCAAGTTTAAAAGTTTTGATCTTCTATTTATTTAAAAAATAACTTCAATTTAGTCATACTTAAGATACTTAGAAGAAATATCATAAAAAGAATTGCATGAGAGCTTTATTAGTAAAGGTGCTAATACTTCTAAGTCAAGTTAGAAATGTAACTAAGTTTCTTTCCTTAAGAGCCAAGTTTTTATTAGGCATCTCCTCAAGCTTCTCCTAACATATTTTTTTCTTTTTTCTTTTCTTTTTCTTTTTCTTTTAATATCATTTTCAATTCATCTTTTACTCTTTTATTTTATTTTTTCATAAGTCATGTGAGGATTACTATATCTGGATAGCCTTTGATGATTTTGAACTCCACTATCATCCTCTTAAAGTTAAAAACATCTCACATTGCTTTACTTTAACAAATGTACATTAGCTTTAAAATTTTTCATGAAGTCTCAATTCTTTCTTTCCAAGTATAAATCAAACATCCTTAATTTTTCCAAAAATATAGTACTCTTTACTTTAAATAGTGCAAGCATAACTCCAAATGCTTCATACTAAACATCATTTTTCTACAATTAACTTTTATTATTAAAAACTTTCACTTAGGTTTTCCACAACTTTCTTAAAAACAAAAATATAGTTTTATAAAGCTAACTCTACATACTACAGGTTATGTTAAAATAATTTTGAAAAATACAATTCCTGAGGACAAATAAAGTTTAGTTTAAAAAGAATTTTCTCCCCTCCCCCAAAGTTAAGTTTTTAAACTAATTTAAAGTAGGAAATTTCAAGAAGGAAGAGAAAAATTTTTAAAATTTTTAAAACAAGGAAACTAATGCAGGTACAAGTAGGAAACACAAGTACTGAGCAGTGATAATCATAAGATTAACATGCATAAAAACATAAAATAAGCACCACTCTAGCATTTAATTTGGAGCAGAAAATAAACAGTGGAACCAACAGTTTAATAGAAAAAAACTTAAAAGAAATTAAATACAAATTACACATATGTAAAAAAAATCACTAACATAATAGAGTCTAAATTTTCAAACACAACAGATGAAAAGAAAGAAAACATAAACTAAACGTTAACCTTCATTATCTCCAGCATCATCTCCATCATCATCACCACCACCCAGATCTATGTCCTAATCCATCTCAGAAGGTCGATATGGTGTGTAAGTAGGGCATGCAAAAAATTTCACAGAATGATCACCTCCAATGTATCTCCTCATTGCGTCATTATAAGCAAAATCATACTCAATCTTCCTCGTCATAATATCATCACCATGATACAAATGAGATTCAAACCCTTTCAAATGATTATGTAGATTTATGATATCTCCTTATTGAATCATCATTTGTTCCATAAGAGAATGTAGAGAAATAGACTCAGAAGCAAATGGTCTAGGAGCAGGAGTAGGAGCAGGAGCAGGAGCTAAAGTAGAACGTATGTTTAGAAGCTAAAGTAGAAGGTATGTTAACTGCAGTTATATGAATAGTCCCAAAATGAATCTCATATTTTTCCAAATTTGTTTTTACAATGGACTTATGAATGGGTAAGGTTTCTTCTCAAGTCTCATAATTCACTCCAAAACCAGCACACAAAGTAGTAATAAAAGAAGGGTAGCCCAAAC
Organism: Phalaenopsis equestris; assembly: GCF_001263595.1. Classification (NCBI taxonomy): domain Eukaryota; kingdom Viridiplantae; phylum Streptophyta; class Magnoliopsida; order Asparagales; family Orchidaceae; genus Phalaenopsis; species Phalaenopsis equestris. The sequence continues at coordinate 121,781 of NW_018165641.1, forward strand.
CTCCTGTAGTTCCTCCTCTCGAAGAACCAAGCATGTTGGTATAAATGAGGGAGCCAATGTCAATAAGTTTCTTCATCTGAATACAATAGTTCAAAGTGGCTCTCTCACAAGTTACCTAGTTACCTCACTAAATTACCTCACTAAAATGGTTGGTATGCAATAATCTTCCAGAGATAAAATAGTGTCAATCTTGAGAATGAACATTAAGTTTTAAAAAAGAAAAGTTCACTCGTCACCCATTCTTAATATTCCAAACTCAATTTACATCAATAAAAAATCTCATTATCTCATCTAATTTAACATCAGTAGGATGGAACTCATAAAAGAAGTAGGTAGGAACATTGTGCAATTGGTATATGTGGTTAATCCAAACAGAACTAACATCCACATATTGCCCACACACGAAAACCAAATCATCCAAATCATCCAATTCATCAAGAAAGTTGGCATAAAATTCAAGAACAACAATAATCACAAAAATGGTAGTTAAATAGAAAAAGTGTTGTCACTATCTCTTTGCAATCAAGTACCCAATAGTACCATCAGGATGTAGAAAATTGTGTTCTGCAATCAATTTCTTTGATTGGAGATCAACATATCTGTCCTGTGCCCTTGCTCTGACAAACTTATCAGAATAAAAAGTTGCCTTTTCCTTGCCTTTCTTAATCTTAGGAGCCATGTGTAATCTATAAATTATCAAGATAAATTCCAAAAATCACTAACTCAACTTTAAAGAGGCTCCTAAAAACTCAATCCAAACATAAATAATCATTCAACCATGGATTTCACACTATTTTCATGAAATCTTCTAATTTTTGGCCTAATCCACAATGTGCGTGAAATCTATTGTCAAATCAAAATATTTCAAAGCAAGGGTGAAGATCTTACCTAGAGATGAAGAAATTCCAAGTTTGAAAGCCTATCTCCAAGTCAATCAAGCACAAATTAAAACCCTGATTTCAATTTTATATGGCAGTACGATGTATGTAGTTATAATCTTAATTTTTCCTTACTTAAATTTCTTACTTTGCAATGGCCACCAAAAACTTGACTTTGAAGCAAGTAAGAATGCAATTATTATATTTAATTATGGGATAGTACGTAATTATACATATCTTTATCATGTAATATAGGAGTTATTGATTAAACCCTGAATATGGAACCTAGAGGGAGAAATACAATATGTAGAGGCTTGCATACAGATTGAAGGATTGATTCCTTTAATATCAGCTAATGACTATCTAAAGGCTTTTTTATGATTTTTTAATGTCTCTAATAAATTTCCTTCTTGTTCATCAGTCAAATTTGAGGATATAATAACAGGTAATGTAGACGAGTTCCCCATAAAATGCCTACTTTAAATGAGTAGGTAAAACTTTCATCTCAAGTTCAAGAGGTTTTTCAATGGATGGTACCAAACAATTTCTATCATAGAAATGGTAGAAAGGAGCACGGGGAAATTCCTTAGCAAACTTATCGTCGATCCATATGTTGGTGTTGTACCTAGTCACTTGACTATCTTGAAGCAAGCCAAATTATTGAATTGCAGTTTCAACTGCCAATCCATATGCTTGTAGTGGTGGGATAAATTTTCAAATCTTAAATGCAGAAGAGAGGTCTCACCTTCAATTTTCTCGACTTTTTCCATGAGGCACTCCAAACTTACTGTGAGATATTCATTGAAATATGCTGGAGCATCCTTATGAAACAAATTTTTCTCTTCAAATCTCCCATTACCATTGCTCTCCATGATCTATTAAATGAAATTTTCAATCTCAAATCTCTTTCGAATAGTTAGGAATGTCATAGGGATACTTTAAATCCCATCTTAGGTGGTTTTTAAAAGAGGAAGAGGAAGAGAAACCAAATTTTTTGGGGTTTTTAGAAGTTATTCAAACTGTGGCACTATAACACCAGATCTGGCGCGATAGCACTAAACCAACATTCTCTATTTTCAAATTTCCTTCTTCCACTCTTCAAGTCCTTTAATATAATAATTTTTTTGTGCCAATAAAATTGTATAAGACTCACAATCACTCTATAGATCTCATCACAACAATAATTCAAATCCAAATCACACCAATAGTTATGGGTTGCCTCCCATAGAGCACTTGGTTTAACGTCATCAGCCTGACATAACCATTATGTTACTTAGGCCTGACCCAACATTAGGATCTCTTCAAATGCAGAACCCTCTCCACTCATGTAAGCTTTTAAACTATCTCCATTTACCTAAATCACTTTCCCTATTTTTGTAACTTCAATATCAACAACTCCATATAGATATACTTTTACCATAATAAATGATCCTGGCCAACTAGATTTAAGTTTTCCAGGAAATAATTTCAATCTTGAATTATAAAACAATACTTCTTGCTGAGGTTCAAAATGCTTTTTTAGAATTTTTTGATCATTCCTAACTTTTGTTTTCTCTTTCTAAATTTTGGCGTTCTTATAAGCTTCATTTCTCAGTTCATTAAGCTCACTTAATTGCAGTAATCACTTATCTCCAACATCTTTCAAATTATAATTAAACTCTTTAAATGCCCAGTTGACTTTATGCTCCAACTCAACTGGCAAGTGACATGCTTTTTCATATATAATTCAATATGGTGTCATTCCTATAGGTGTTTTATAAGCAGTCTGTTGACCTCACTTTTGGTTTAGGTCTAATTTTCTCCTTAGTAGCCTAGAGTCTAGCCATAGGACTTTCCCGTTGACTATTCTTAGAGGACTAGAAAAGGAACCCTCACCATTAAAAATTCTAAAATCTTTCTTGCTCAACTTGAAAGTTCCATATATTGGTCCTAACCTCTAGCACTTAGTAGGTGGGGTCAATATAGGGGAGCTCAAGGGGCATTCCCGTAGGACTGTTTGGCCTTAGGGTTGACTCTGAGTGTTGGTCTGGAGCTAGCTCACTCACTTACACTCACTTACACAAACTTACACTTACCTTCACTTACATCACACTGACAACCTTAAATCCAAATTTATTGACTTTGATCCATTGATGTTTTGGGAGACTCATGTAGATGGTCCCCTAGACCCACTAGCCTTATGCTAGGGTGTAGCTCAGACCAATACATGAAGGACCAAAAGTAGAGGATTCCATTGGTCCATAGCCCAAATGGGGTGGTTGGCACCTCACATTCACCAAAACACTTAACTTAGCCTTTTGCCCCTCAAATCTACCAAATTTACCAAAATACCCCCAAATCCCATATTTGATTAAAATTCCCAAAATTATCCAAAATACCCAAATTTTTCCACAAATCATTCCAAACCAACCAAATTACCCCAAACAACCCAAAATTGCCAAAATTATCAAAATACCCCCAAATTTGCCAATATTACAAAAGTATCCTTGGTGGCCCAACTTTCCCAAAACCTTCAAAATCATCTCAAATATCCCCAAAACTAATTTGGACTCGTCAATTGAATCCAATTTAACCAAAACCCCCAAATTGCCCCTAAAAGAACAATTTCTCCAAATATCACCCCAAATGTCCCTCAATCTCATCCTAATTTTTCCCAATTTCAATTCTAAACTCAAATTCATCATGCCTATGATCATTTCAAACCAAATCCAAGTTTAATTGGCTCATTCTTTGAGCTCAATTCTGATCCAAACCAAAACCCCCAATTTTGACCATATGACCCAATTTCACCCATATGAACCCCATAACCCACTCAATTGCCTCAATTTGGATCATTCTTTGAGCTCAATTCTGATCCAAACCAAAACCCCCAATTTTGACCATATGACCCAATTTCACCCATATGAACCCCATAACCCACTCAATTGCCTCAATTTGGATCCCAAAACTCTTCCTAACATTCCTATTAATCAAATTGAGCCCTTAATTGGCCCTTCTCAAGCCTCAATTCCACTCAATTTCAATCCAAAATCAAAATCCTTAAAATTTCCCCAATTTGGCCATTTCTCCAAATGTCACCTAATTAAATATCCAAACCCCAAAATTGACACCTAATTAGTGTTTAAAACTCTTCATGACATTCCCCAAGATCATTTTGAACCATCAATTTGAACTTTGCCCAACTCTAGCACAACCTAAACCTAAGTCTAACCCAACATCCGCAAATTGACCAAATGCCCAAATTCCTTCAAATTGACCCACCAAATCAATTCTAAATCACTCCAAATATTTTCTAAACTCTTTGTGACAACCATCCACACAATATTGCTCAATAAATTGAGTCCAATGTCATTTCTAGCCTAGCCCAAACCCAATTTCAAGAAAGTTTGACCCAAATTGAACCCATGCACCAAAATTGACTAAGTCATGCCTAAGTGACCAAATTAATGACACCACAACCACCAAATGGAGCCTAGTGACCAGGCTAGACACACCTAGCCCACCCTATTTGAGATTTGGACCAATGGTCCCTTAATTTTGGGTATTTCACCCCCTTTATTGCCTAAACCAAAATATCCTCACCATCATCACTAACCACTAGTGGCTAACCATCATAAACCCTCTCCTGGCTCCCTTGACTTCTCTGGCCACCACCCCTGGCCCTATCCGCCGGCCTAGCCGGCCAACCTAGTGGCTGAAAAACCCTAAAATCAAGAGCCACCTTCTTGAATCAAACCCCATTACACCCATCCAATGTGCCTAGCCTTGATTGGCCTTTAGCATTCTGCAGCCCTCCACCTCAACACCCAAACACCCAATTACACCTGAACACCTGAATTGAAGCCTTGAGCTCCACCCTAAGCCACTCTATTTAATTTCACCTACATGGCCAAGAAAAGGAGACCATTAATTTCCTTTGGGAAACTCTGTCAAATTTCTCTCATAGCTTCTCTAAGAGTCCATAAGCTCATTGCAACGATCTCTTAACCTTTTTCCCACCATCCGAGCTCAATTTTTTAGCTCAAAAGTAGGGCAAATTTTGGTTTCCCCACAAAACTTCCCCAAACCTCAAATTGAACTGCTCTTAAGCTTCCCTAGAGCAAAAGAGGAAGATCCCTATTGAAATCCCCCTCTTCTGAGCTCTCCAAACCACTCTTAAACCAAGACCGCAACCCATTTCATTGAACTCCTACTTGGAGCTTACACCAGAGGGAACCAACACATCCAGAAGGTTTGATGGACTCCACTGAAGCTTCCAAAAGCATCTGATTGAAGCCTTCCCTCTCAGATAAAGGTATAGGCCATTAACCCTAAATTTGGGCTTGGTTTGGTCCTTTATGAAAATACCTTCACAAATTTTAAAAGTAAAAAGAAATCCTTAAATCATTCTCATACCACAAGATTAAGTCCCATATGCAAGAAGAAAGAAAGGGAACTACTCAGAATTTATGGAGATAAAAAAAAAGAAAAAACTTTTGCATTGAAATCCAAGTCTTACAACAAAAACTTACCAAGTACCTTATGTTTTTTCCTCAAGCAAACTTCTGGAGTTTCCTTTAAGCAATTTTAAAACTTCTTCACACTAAAACACACTCACACTCACACTTGAACACAAAATATAATAAACCTAACTAACTATTACTGCCTAACTGAAGATTTTAGGCGCCAAAGGGTCTCCAAATTTGGCCAAATCCTTCTCGTTAAAAAGAAAATAGAAAGTAACCAAGGGTTGCTTCAAATACCCCTCCAAAAATTTGGCCAAATTTGATGCATCTTCTAGAAAGATAGTTACTAACGCTATAGCGGTAGTCTGGGGAGCTATAGCGCCCTTCTTGCCCATCAGTGACACTACGGCGTCAAGAAGTGGTGTTATAGTGCCACACAAAGATTACCATTTTTGATCTATTTTTTTCTCATTTTTTATAAATATTCACTCCATGTACCTACAACCGAAAATGTGCAAAATACATTCCCTTAAAGTGCAATATATAAAACATGCACTAAAAATAGGTTATTTTGAGGTGGATCAATTCCCCTGATCTTCATGTTACCTGTCCTCAAGTAACTTTTTATAATATATATAAAATCTTTAACATGTGATAACAAATTTAACTTAAAGCATTCTATAATTTATTCTTTATAAAATTCTATAGTGAAACTTTCAGAAAAAAATTTAACAACTCATGTTAAAAACTAAAGTACAATAACATTTAATAGTCAAGTTTAAAAGTTATGATCTCTTATTTATCTAAAAAATAACTGCAATTTAGTCATACTTAAGATACTTAGAAGAAATACCATAAGAAAAAATTCATGAGAACTTTATTAGTAAAGGTGCTAATTCTTCTAAGTCAAGTTAGAAATGTAACTAAGTTTCTTTCCTTAAGAGCCAACTTTTTATTAAACATCTCCTCAAGCTTCTCCTAACATATTTTTTTCTTTTTCTTTTTCTTTTGATATTATTTTCAATTCTTCTTTTACTCTTTTATTTTCTTTTTCATATGTCATGTGAGGATTACTATATTTGGATAGCCTTTAATGATTTTGAACTCCACTATCCTCCTCTTAAAGTTAAAAACATCTCACATTGCTTTACTTTAACAAATGTACATTAGCTTTAAAATTTTTCAGAAAGTCTCAATTCTTTCTTTCCAAGTATAAATCAAAGATCCTTAATTTTTCCAAAAATATAGTACTCTTTACTTTAAATAGTGAAAGCATAACTCCAAATGCTTCATACTAAACATCACTATTCTAGAATTAACGTTTATTATTAAAAAATTTCACTTAGGTTTTCTATAACTTTCCTAAAATCAAAAGATAGTATTCTAAAGCTAACTCTACATACCACAGGTTATGTTAAAATAATTTTGAAAAATACAATTCCTGAGGACAAAATCCTGAGGACAATACAATTCCTGAGGACAAATAAAGTTTAGTTTAAAAAGAATTTTCTCCTCTCCCCCAAAGTTAAGTTTTTAAACTAATTTAAAGTAGAAAATTTCATGAAGGAAGAGAAAAATTTTTAAAATTTTTAAAACAGGGAAACTAATGCAGGTACAAGTAGGAAACACAAGTATTGAGTAGTGATAATCATAAGATTAACATGCATAAAAAACATAAAATAAGCACTAGCATTTAATTTGGAGCAGGAAATAAACAGCGAAACCAACTGTTTAATAGAAAAAAAACATAAAAAAAATTAAAAAAAACATTACACATATGTAAAAAAAAATCACTAACATAACAAAGTCTAAATTTTCAAACACAACAAATGAAAGAAAGAAAACATAAACTAAATGTTAACCTTCATTATCTCCAGCATCATAAGCACCATCACCATCATCATCACCACCACCCAGATCTATGTCCTCATCCATCTCAGAAGGTCGATATGGTGTGAAAGTAGGGCAAGAAAAAAATTTCACAGAATGATCACCTCCCATGTATCTCCTCATAGTGTCTTTATAAGCAAAATCATACTCAATCTTCCTCGTCATAATATCATCACCATGATACAAATGAGATTCAACCCATTTCACTTAATTATGTAGATTTATGTTATCTCCTTATTGAATCATAATTTGTTCCATAAGAGAATGTAGATAATTAGACTCAGAAGCAAATGGTCTAGGAGCAGGAGAAAGAGCAAGATTAGAAGCTAAAGTAGAACGTATGTTAACTTCAGTCCTATGAATAGTCCCAAAATGTCTTTCATATTTTTCCAAATTTGTTTTTCCAATGGATTTATAAATTGGTAAGGTTTCTTTCCAAGTCTCATAATTTACTCCAAAACTAGCACACAAAGTAGCAATAAAAGAAGGGTAGCCCAAACCTCCTGTAGTTCCTCCTCTCAAAGATACAAGAATGTTTGTATAAATAAGGGAGCCAATGTCAAGAGGTTTATTCATCTGAATACAATATTTTAAAGTGTCTCTCTCACGAGTTACCTCACTAAAATGGTTGGTAGGCAATAATCTTCCAGAGATAAAATAGTGTCAATCTTGAGAATGAACATTAAGTTTTAAAAAAGAAAAGTTCACTTGTCACCAATTCTTAATTTTCCAAACTGAATTTACATCAGTAAAAAATCTCATTATCTCATCTAATTCAACATCAGTAGGATGGAACTCATAAAAGAAGTAGGTAGGAACACTGTGTAGTTGGTATATGTGGTTAATCCAAACAGAACTAACATCCACATATTGCCCACGCACGAAAACCAAATCATCCAAATCATCCAATTCATCAAGAAAGTTGGCATAAAATTCAAGAACAACAATAATCACAAAAATGGTAGTTAAATAGCAAAAGTGTTGTCACTATCTCTTTGCAATCAAGTACCCAATAGTACCATCAGGATGTAGAAAATTGTGTTCTGCAATCAATTTCTTTGATTGGAGATCAACATATATGTCCCGTGCCCTTGCTCTGACAAACTTATCAGAATCAAAAGTTGCCTTTTCCTTGCCTTTCTTAATCTTAGGAGCCATGTGTAATATATAAATTATCAAGATAAATTCCAAAAATCACTAACTCAACTTTAAAGAGGCTCCTAAAAACTCAATTCAAACATAAATAATCATTCAACCGTGGATTTCACACTATTTTCATGAAATCTTCTAATTTTTGGCCTAATCCACAATGTGGGTGAAATCTATTGTCAAATCAAAATATTTCAAAGCAAGGGTGAAGATCTTACCTAGAGATGAAGAAATTCCAAGTTTGAAAGCCTATCTCCAAGTCAATCAAGCACAAATTAAAACCCTGATTTCAATTTTATATGGCAGTACGATGTGCCTTAAGGGAGTAAAATTCAAAAAATGGAGGAAGGAGATGAACCATGGGTAAAAATGGCAAAATTTGTGGGTCCAGGCACTTATAATGACTCATGAGTTAGTTCAGTGCTATAGCGTCAGACAGTGCACTATAGCGCCAGGCAGTGCACTATAGCGTCATGCTTAGCTAGATGAACGATGCAATAACACCCAAATATGGCGCTATAGCGCCATTCATGCCCATCCATATTTTAAAAAGTTTTTATATTTGAAAAGGAAATAGAAAATCTAAGATGTAAAAAGGCAATTTTTCAAATTTTAATGGCCAATTTTTTTACTTATTGAGTTCATCACTAATCCAAAATTTCAAATTTACAAATTCTAATTTGAATACATAAGACCACTTTTTCACAACCCAACAGAACATTTTCTTATATTAATAATACTTTCAATACAACATCACAAACACCAAGACATCATTTATATGTTCATACAACACATACAATACAAACCACACTAAGTCTCTAAATGAATACTATAGGCACACTACACAGAATTACACAACATTAAGAATAGAAATGTCAATATAAAAACAACCTTTAGGATCACTCCTGATTAGCAGTGATATTCTCCATTCCACTCACCAAACAATTTCTATCATAGAAATGGTAGAAAGGAGCACGGGGAAATTCCTTAGCAAACTTATCGTCGATCCACTTGTTGGTGTTGTACATAGTCACTTGACTATCTTGAAGCAAGCCAAATTATTGAATTGCAGTTTAAACTGCCAAATATATGCTTGTAATGGTGGGATAAATTTTCAACCCTTGAATACAGAAGAGAGGTCTTACCTTCAATCTTCTCAACTCTTTCCATGAGTCACTCCAAACTTACTGAGAGATATTCATTGAAATATGATGGAGCATCCTCATGCAACAACTCCTTTTCAAATCTCCCATTACTATTGCTCTCCATGATCAATTAAATAAAATTTTTAGTTTCAAATCTCTTTAGAATACTTAGGAATTTCATAGGGATACTTTAAATCCCATCTTAGGCAGTATTTTAAAGAGGAGGAAGAAGAGAAACCAAATTTTTGGGGGGTTTTTAGAAGTTATTCAAAATGTGGCACTATAGCACCAGATCTGGTGCGATAGCGCTAAACCAACATTCTCCATTTTCAAATGTCTTTCTTCCGCTCTTCAAGTCCTTTAATATAATAATTTTTTGTGCCAACAAAATCGTATAAGACTCACAATCACTCTATAGAACTCATCACAACAACAATTTAAATCCAAATCACACCAATAGTATGGGTTGCCTCCCACAGAGCACTTGGTTTAACGTCATCAGTCTGACATAACCATTATTTTGCTTAGGTCTGACCCAACATTAGGATCTCTTCAAATGCAGGACCCTCTCCACTCATGTAAGCTTTTAATCTATCTCCGTTTACCTTAATCACTTTCCCTATTTTTGGAACTTCAATATCAACAACTCCATATAGATATACTTTTACCATAATAAATGGTCCTGGCCAACTAGATTTAAGTTTTCCAGGAAATAATTTCAATCTTGAATTATAAAGCAATACTTCTTGTTGAGGTTCAAAATCCTTTTTTAGAATTTTTTGATCATGCCTAACTTTTGTTTTCTCTTTCTAAATTTTGGCCTTCTTATAAGCTTCATTTCTCAGTTCACCAAGCTCACTTAATTGCAGTAATCACTTATCCCCAACATCTTTCAAATTATAATTAAACTCTTTAGATGCCCAGTTGACTTTATGCTCCAACTCAACTGGCAAGTGACATGTTATTCCATATATAAGCCAATATGGTGTCATTCCTATAGATGTTTTATAAGCAGTCTGTTAAACCTCACTTTTGGTTGAGGTTTAGTTTTCTCCTTAGTAGCCTAGAGTCTAGCCATAGGACTTTCCCATTAACTATTCTTAGAGGACTAGAAAAGGAACCCTCAACATTAAAAATTCTAAAATCTTTCTTGCTCAACTTGAAAGTTCCACATATTGGTCCTAACCTCTAGTACTTAGTAGGTGGGGTCAATATGGGGAGCTCAAGGGGTTAGGGTTAACTCTAAGTGTTGTTCTGGAGCTAACTTGAAATCTTTCTTGCTCAACTTGAAAGTTCCACATATCCCCGTAGGACTGCTTGGCCTTAGGGTTAACTCTAAGTGTTGTTCTGGAGCTAGCTCACTCACTTACACTCTCAACTTGAAAGTTCCACATATCCCCGTAGGACTGCTTGGCCTTAGGGTTAACTCTAAGTGTTGTTCTGGAGCTAGCTCACTCACTTACACTCACTTACACACACTTACACTTACTTTCACTCACATCACACTCACAATCCTAAACCCAAATTTGTTAACCTTGATCCCTTGATCTTTTGGGGGACTCATGTTGATGGTCCCCTAGACCCACTAGCTTTAGGCTAGGGCCTAACTCAGACCACTATATGAAGGACCCAAAATAGAGGATTCCATTGGTCCATAGCCCAAATGGAGTGGTTGGCACCTTACTTTCACCAAAACACTTAACTTAGCCTTTTGCCCCCCATCTACCTAATTTACCAAAATACCCCCAAATCCCAAATTTGACCAAAATTCTCAAAATTACTCAAAATACCCAAATTTATCCACAAATTATTACAAACCAACTAAATTGCCCTAAACAACTCAAAATTACCAAAATTATCAAAATACCCCAAAATTTGCCAATATTACAAAAGTATCCTTGGTAGCTAAACTTTCCCAAAACCTTCAAAATCATCTCAAATGTCCCCAAAACTAATTTTGACTCTTCAATTAAATCTAATTTGACCAATTTGACCAAAACCCCCAAATTGCATACCCAAATTTATCCACAAATTATTACAAACCAACTAAATTGCCCTAAACAACTCAAAATTACCAAAATTATCAAAATACCCCAAAATTTGCCAATATTACAAAAGTATCCTTGGTAGCTAAACTTTCCCAAAACCTTCAAAATCATCTCAAATGTCCCCAAAACTAATTTTGACTCTTCAATTAAATCTAATTTGACCAATTTGACCAAAACCCCCAAATTGCCCCTAAAAGCACAATTTCTTCAAAACTCGTCCCAAATGTCCCTCAATCTCATCCCAATTTTCCCCAATTTAAATTCTAAACTCAAATTCATCATACCTATGATCATTTCAAATCAAATCCAAGCTTAATTGGCCCGTTCTTTGAGCTCAATTTTGATCCAAACCAATACCCCCAATTTTGACCACATGACCCAATCTCACCAATATGAACCCCATAGCCAACTTAATTGCCTCAGTTTGGATCCCTTCCTACTAACAAATTGAGCCCTTAATTGGCCTTTCTCAAGCCTCAATTCCACTCAATTTCAACCAAAAATTAAAATCCTCAAATTTTCTCCAATTTGGCCATTTCTCCAAATGTGACCTAATTGAATACCCAAACCCCAAAATTGACACCCAATTAATGTTGAAAAACTCTTCATGACATTCCCCAAGACCATTTTGAACCATCAATTTGAACTTTGTCCAATTCTAGCCCAACCTAAACCTAAGTCTAACCCAACATCCCCAAATTGACCAAAGCCCAAGATCCTTCAAATTGACCCACCAAACAAATTCAAAATCACTCCCAATATTTTCTAAACTCTTTGTGACAATCATCCACACAATATTGCTCAATAAATTGAGTCCAATGTCATTTCTAGCCTAGCCCAAACCCAATTTCAAGAAAATTTGACCCAAATTGAACCCATGCACCAAAATTGACTAAGCCATGCCTAAGTGACCAAATTAATGACACCACAGCCACCAAATGGAGCCTAGTGACCAGGCTAGACCCACCTAGCCCACCCTATTTGAGATTTGGAATTTGGACCAATTTGAGATTTGGACCAATGGTCCCTTGATTTACGGTATTTCAACCCTTTTATTGCCTAAACCAAATTATCCTCACCATCATCACTAACCATTAGTGGCTAACCATCATAAACCCTCTCCTGACTCCCTTGACTTCTCTGGCCACCACCCTTGGCCCTATCGGCCGGCCTAGTAGCCCGAAAACCCTAAAACTTAGAGCCAACCCCCTTGAATCAAAACCCATTACACCCATCCAGTGTGCCTAGGCTTGATTGGCCTTTAGCATTTTGCAGCCCTCCACCTCAACACCCAATTACACCTGAATTGAAGCCTTGAGATCCACCCTAAGCCACTCTATTTAAGCCCCACCTCCATGGCCAAGGAAAGGATACCTTTAATTTCCTTGGGGAAACTCTGTCAAATTGCTCCCATAGCTCCTCTAAGACTCCTTAAGCTCATTGCAACCATCTCTTGACCTCTTTTACCACCACCAGAGCTCAATTTTGAGCTCAAAAGTAGGACATATTTTGGTTCCCCACAAAACTTCCCCAAACCTCAAATTGAACTGCTCTTAAGCTTCCCTAGAGCAAAAGAGGAAGATCCCTATTAAAATCCTCTCTTCTGAGCTCTCCAAACCACTCTTAGACCAAGGATGCAACGCATTTAATTGAACTCCTACTTGGAGCTTACACCGGAGGGAACCAACACATCAATAAGGTTTGTAGCACTCCACTGAAGCTTCCGCAAGCATCTGTTTGAAGCCTTCCCTCTCAGACAAAGGTATTGGCCATTAATCCTAAATTTGAGCTCAGTTTGGTCCTTTATGAATAAAATTTTAATTTCCTATCACTGTAACCACATGGATACATTCATCTTGAGTAGATGAAGGTGTAAGAACAAACCCCATGTGATTTGGTTGAGTATTGTGTGAGATCTTATGTCTAAATGTTTAACGGCTCTGCCTATCGGGGACGATGACGGAGAGCCGTCTGATCATGCATGTATCGAGGAGATGGATGAGATCGAGTTGGATAAAGTATTCATGCGTGAACAGCGGGGCATGTGCTTGTCAAGCAGCACCAAACCAGGATGCGATGTGTGGCACTTCCGAGAGGACGAGGATGACGCAGCGGATGAGTTGGATAAATAAAAAATTAAGAATTTCCTCATTTAAATAAATACCAGAACTTCAAAAAATTATATCTTTGTGTAAAAAAATCATAAAAATAAAAAAAAACACCCCCTTTCTCAATGAATAGAGGAGAATACTTTGGGATAAAAATAAAAATTATTTGTTAACTCTTTGATTTTTTATAAAATACTCTCTGGAGTATTTTAATTCATTATGATGAAGCATTGTTCACTACGACTTGAAATTTTAGGGTTTTTTCTTTTGATAAAGGGGACATTCTCTAATTTTTCCTAGGTCAGAGAGCATCTTTGTGCTTCTAACCCTAATTTTCAAGCCAGGATGGCTATTTTAGCTTAGTCTAATTATATGAATTAAAATATCATCTCAAAAATTATGGGAATAATTTTAGTAGATTTCTTATGGTCAGAAAAGCTTAAGAAAATATATATGATGGTTTCAATCACTTTGTACATTCCTACTATTAATTAAATACATATATTTTATTTTAATTTATGTAAATTAAATATTAATCAAAATTTGAGAAAATCAATTCCACACTGCGTATAAAAATCATGTTTACTCAATGTAAAAATTTAAAAATTATTTGACTAAGTTTGATTATTAAAGTTAATTTTTTAAGAAACCTTGTATTTTGTACAATAATAATTATATTAAATTAAATACACTTGAGAAAAATTATGAAAAGTGGTTTTCTGAGTTGCTTGTGATCAGGAGCACTTAGGAAAAATAAAACTTATTTTTGAGAGAGTACTTAATTTTGTAGCTTTATTTTGAATTTAAAACATTTAAAAATAATTAAAAATCCTAAAATACCAAAATATTTCAAAATGTCTCTAATTGTTCCCTAATCACTTAAAACTCATTAGGATATTTTCTTAATTTTTCTAAGTTAAAAATAAATTTTCAAAAGCTTAAAAATGAATCTTCCTTATTTTCTCATTAAAATAATTATAATATTAAAAATAAAAAAATAACGGAATTTTGGTTAAGTGTTTCTTTGACCTAAGGGGATCTCTAGTAATTTACTCATGAATAAAAACTTTATTTTGGATAAGTTAAGTAAAATCAACTTTGAAAATACTATCTTTTAAATTTAAATAATTATTTAAATTAAATTAGATTTTGAAACTCCAAATTTTCTCCTCTCATATTTTAATTGACCCATGGATAGGACACTCTAAATTCTCAAAGTCAATTGAATTTTGATTAATGAGTTATGAGGTGAAGAGCCCCAAGGGCAAAGGGGTAATTTTAGATTTTTGTGCCTCAATCAAAATTTAGGGTTAACAAAAAGAAAATAGGTAATTTGGATCCTATTAAACATGTTTGGATGATTAAAACACAATGGAATTAAAAGGTAGAAACTCATTTGCCACCTTTTCCATAATGAGAGAAAAATTGTAATTTCCTTAATTATCTTAACTTGGAGGCCAATCAAAACTAAATGATTCTCAAGTGATGGGTATGAGTTAGAAAGATAATACTTCATTAATTTAAGCCCATGATTGATCAAAAGGCGATCTTTCAACAAGAATGCATGTCATTTAAATCAAAATTTTGTTAATTTCCATTTCACCTGTTGTGATTGTTTAGGGCTTGGTAGTGACCTAGGCTTGACATTTAAACTCATTTGATTGGATTTAAAAGATAATATGATTGGTGATTAACATCTTTAAATACTACAAGCCTGTCATTATTAGTGAGCACCACAGTCTTCTATGACTCAAACCTACCTTAGAGACACCCACCCACATAACTCTTAAATGAATCATTATTAGTGAGCACCACAGTCTTTTATGACTCAAACCTGCCTTAGAGACACCCACCCACATAACTCTTAAATGAAATATCAATTGATTAATAGAGTGTCTTAGCCTTGGGATAAATAAAACATCAAGGTTCCTTGAGCAATGAGATAACCTTAGTTTAACCTTGGATGATTAATAGAATGATATGATAAGTTCTAAATGTACTCAAAATGTTTCAAGAAATCTTTAAAGTGGTTAATGGTCATGCTCCGGGCACTTTGGAATCTCTTGAATATTTTGAAGGGCAAATTGAACTTACTATATTTTGTTCTAAAATCATCCACTAAGATCTTTCGAGTCTCAATAAAGGCGTAACTTAGAATTTTGTAGCTATACCTTCATCTACTCCTGAAATTAAATTCATTGTAAAAATATATACACGTTGCCAAAGCTAACCTTTCAGGTGTAAGGAGCGGGAAGAATTGACAGGTACACTTTTAAGTTATTGCATCACGATTTACATTTTATTTATTTGCACCTCTTATTTCCTACTTGTAAACTTGCATGTTAAATAACGATGCCACCCTGCATGTCAAAACTAAAACTATTAGGATAGCCACAAAACCAAAACTAAAAAAATTAAACAAGCTAAAAATTCACCTCCACAACAATCAAAATATAAGAGAACTCAAAATTTAATCACAAACATAAAAAAAATTATAATTAAATTAAGATGTCTCTATCGGATAATCGGGAATCCCTTGGAGGAGGTAACCTACGGTTTTAACGAGATTTCCCATGGTCTAAATGAAAGTATGGAACTCATTAAGTTGAGTTTAGTAAATTCATTTGGACTAAGTGAATCTGAAAGAAAATAGTGGTGCTAGAATGAGAGAACCATAGGATCCTAACCAATATTGCTCTAATCAACTTTAGCATTCCCCATAGTATTTAAATAGCCTTAAATTTAGGAGACACTTGGTTTGACATCATGACTTTACACCTTAGAAAACTTAAACTCGTCACGACGGGAAACTTGGAGCTAGCATCGTGGGTAGCACAGTCATATTCAACAGCAAGACTTGTCTACATCAGCTAAATCATTCTTTAGAATTAAACAACAAGCCATAGGATTTTGAGGTTGTCCGCCTAGTGTGACATAAATCCTCAACTTAACTTTAGGCCTTTATATGGTTCTTCTATACAATATAAGCCCTAACTCGTCTTAAGATTCCGAGGTTGTTGTTCTTCATAACCTAAATCCTCACATCTTCCAGGCTATTCGTGTAATTGTTTCACACGGATGTAACTCTAATTAAATAAAATTGGTAGGATGAAACATTTAAATATCTCTCCTCTAAATTGAAACCAAACCATAGAGTAGACTGGGAAGTCACCGAGGTTCTCCTCAGGATCTGTGATGTCTCCTAGTTCTTCTTTCTTTGGATTTTAAAAATAAATGTTTCAAATTTGAGTCATTCCCATTTCACACCTCCTTGTCCAAACTTATTGAAAAATCCTATTCCTTTAATCTTTTTTAAGACAATATCCCCTGATTTTTGTCGAGAGTTTTATTAGATAACTTTGGTTATCTAAGATGTAATTAACTATAAGGGCTTGCATTTATAGGAAATTTTTCTCAACCCAGCTTAATATAAACCCTATCTAATTTTTTATATTAAATAAGGGAACTTGCCGGCTTATAATAAAATGATTTCGCAGAACAAACAGATGTCATATATTTCTTAGTTTATTTGATCGAGCCTCACATTCAAGTCTTGTGTTTATCCTTTGGGATAGATACATAGCTTGAGGTGTAGTGCTCTTTCATTTAAACTATGAAAGATATGAGATCAGTTCGATTTCATATTTTTCTAAACTTAAATATATATGTAAATTAAATGTCCCTTCGAAGAGAGCGATGAGATTCCGGTTTCGACGACCAACAGCTTCCACGAGACGACCCCCTAAAACTTATGCTGACCAGCTTTTGTCGACTCAACTAAGGACAATTTCTCTCTTCTTTTAAATCAATGAATATTGTCTTCATACATCAGTAACATGTTCATATCCCTTATGGACCAAATTACCCTTCTTCTGTTGACATGCTTCACCCATTTCTTTCTTAGGTAAGTACAGTCAACTCTTTTGGACTTCAAGACCATCTGTTCAACCACCTTTGAATAGATAGGTTCAGAAGTTCATTAGGACTTTTAATCTTTGTGTGGGGTCAGACCCCCAATAGGTGTGTTGTCAGGCTCTTGGTGGACTAGTTCAGCCTGGACGATATGCGTTGTGAAATCAGTCCCACACTGGGTAGCCTTGACGATATGCGTTGTGAAATCAGTCCCACACTGGGTCCTAAACATCACTTTCCCTTTCAAATTTGGTTTTCTACTTTGCAAATTAAATCAAATTGTGTTGTGTTGTGCTTGATTTTTAAATTTTCTTTATATAATTAATTAAATTCTCCCATTTTCAAACTTATTTTTACTAAATTTCAAAATATTTTCCACAAACTAAAATTTAAATTAAATATTTGCTCAGTCTATAGATCGACCTTTGTTAATTTTTAGTGTTATCACTAAAATTGCAAGGTATTAGCAAAATAACTAACCTCAGAGCTTTCTTTTTGAAGCTGCTACAATGGCGTTCCCCACGCTTACTTTCTCATGTAACCTACTGACGAGCCACAGTGCCCGCAACGTCACCCCCACCATCAAGTTTGGAGCATGATTCGATGAACTTGAAGTCGTGCTCGGAAAGGCTCCCTTTTTCATAATGAAAGTTACCGCTCGAGAAGTTCAAGAACCGCCTGCTGAGTTCAACCTGAACTATCCCCAGGATTTCTCTTCTTACAAGAAGGTGAAGAATACTGTCACCACGAAACCTAATAAGCCTGTTGTTCCCACTTCTGCTAAGGAAAAAGAGGTCATGATCATTGAAGATACAACCAAGGGATTCACCGTCCTGCGATCGGTAATTGAATTTGGATCAAGTTCAAAAATTGCGCCGTTAACTCGGTCACAAAAAAGAAAGCTCAGTCAAAAGATTCAGAGGGCTACTAAAGTCCAGAGTTATGAAGAAATGTCTGTTGATGAAATTCCTCACCAGGAGGAGTTGGAATTTTTGGAGACCTACCCACTTCTACAAGGGATTAGGTTCCACCCCTTAATGTACACTAATGGGTACGAAAGTATCCAGAATATTGTTGCTACTTTACTGTTATCTCATGGACATGGTGGGGAGAGGAATAAGCCCGCTCCTATCACCCGAGTCAGCACACTATTCTAGAGACTAGCTGCCAAAGAGGGTTGTTCAGTCAGTGAGTTACTTAAATGAGTGGGATGTGCAATATCCCCTCACATGAAGAAAGAAATTCTAAAAAATGTTAGATCTGCCATACGATCCCAAATATCAACTGAAACTTTTCCTGCTCACATTCCTGTCAAGTTCCGCCTAGGAAGCAGAATTGATGCTACCGCCATTACCACTGATTCTATTGTTACTACTCCAAGACCTGCAGGTCGTCAACCGGTTTAGTCATGTATGGGTTTGAGAGTTCTACCTGTTACCAGTCATAGGGATGTTTCTAAAGTTCTGAAGGAAAAGATAAAGAGGTTACCTGGTACTGTATCTGGTCTTCACCATGGGGATCATACCTTTCTTTGACATGCTGATGCCTCTATTGAGATATGGGTACCTAAGGTCGCCGTACTAATACGGTTCAGTGAGTCTGTTAAGTAGGTTCATGGAATGAAGCAAGGGTCTGAAGTATCCGATATCGTCGCAACCATTGTTATCAAGTTGGATGAGTAAATGGAGGATGTTCAACAGAGTCCTCCAGACCTTTAGATGATATAAGAATCAATAATTAAAGAAAATGTTGAAAAGCCAGGATCGAGATATTCGAGTTAGCCCAAGAACTTGGAGTTTTTGTTGATGATGATGAAGAAGATTTTGACTTTAATGACAATATCGATGAAGATTTCATGGATATTCATGTTATCAAAACCAAAGCCACTAAATCTACGTGCTTAAACGTTGAAGAGAACACCGTAGATGATTTATGTAGGGCTATTCTACTAAGGGACGGGAAAATCAACCAAATGGAGAAAATAATGGAAGAGATGGCCACTACCACGGCTGTTATAGCTACACTTTAAGGACAGTCCCAACCACAACAGCTAGCTTCTCCAGAAGTAAATTAGCCAGACATTGTACATATCACTGATGAAAGGAGAGAAGTTGCCTCAGCTAATAGAGATGATTAACAGAAGAAGGGTTCTCCACCGAGTGTCATACCATAAAAGGAATTTAAATAGATGGTCAAACAAGTTTGGGAGGCCTTAGCCCAACCTAAGGGTGGTGCATTGATTATAAAGGGTAGGATTTTAAATGATAGAACTTACCCAAAAGAGTTCAATTTTGTACCCTACCCTAAAGGTTTTGAGTCACCAAACTTTAAGATATTTGACAGGACTGAAAATCCTAGACAACACATAATGCATTTCTAAGCCAATTGTAGTAGTACTGGAAGTAATGAAGCCTTGATTTTTCGTCAGTTGGTCAAAAACTTGTCAGGAATAGCATTTGATTGATATGTTGAGCTACCCAACAGATTGATCAAGATTTTTTTTGAATTAGAACAATTTTTTATGAAGAGATTTATTGGAGTGCAGCATCATGTTTCTATTGGAGATCTCGTAGTAGAGAAGTGTCATCACTATTTTGGTTGAGGAGTCGCCCATTGGAAGTTGTCGGTCATCGGAATCGAAATCCCATCGTCCGCTTCGGAAAGGGGTTTAATTTACATATATATATATATATATCTGTATCTATCCTGAAAGATAAAAAAACAAGACTTGAGGGGGAGACTCGATCAAATAAACTAAGAAATACATGACATCAGTTTAAGTCTGTAAAAAATATTTTTTTCATAAGTCGACAATTTCCCCCATTTAATACAAAGAATTAAATAGGGTTTATATTAAGCTGGGTTTGGGAATGCTTCTTATAAGGGCAAGCCCCTATATTTAAATACATCTCAGATAACCGAAGTCACCTAAGAAAACTCTTGATAAAAATTACGGGGTATTATTTTCAAAGAGGTCAAAGGATTAGGACTTTTCAACAAATCGGACATAGAGGTGTGAAAGGGAAATAACTCAAGTTTGGAACATTTTCTTATAGAATCTAAAGGAGGAAAAACTAGGGGATGTCACAGATCTTGAGGAGAACCTCGGTGACTTCAAAAGCTATCCTACTATTTGGCTTCAATTTTGGAGATTAGAATTTATTGAAGTTTCATCCTGCCAATTTTTATTAATTAGGGCTTATATTTGCGTGAAATGATCACACAAATAGCCTGAAAAATTTGAGGATTTAGGTCATGATAAACGACAACCTCGTAATCCTAAAGTAGGTTAGGGCTTAGAATTTATCGGAGGTTTAGTGGTGTCCTGTTTCGGCCTAGAAATTGGGCTAAAAAATTGAGCTTGAGCAGTGGCTTTGAGTGGCTAAGGGTGGTTAGGTTAAGCTTAAGAGGTATTAAAGAAGCTTTGGAAGCAATTTGCCAGAGTCTCGTCAAGGAATTTCATGCTCTCCCCCTTTGTCCATGGAGGGGGTTTAAATAGATGGGGAAGGAGAGGCCACCAAGGGCAATTGATGGGTGCTTTAAGTTTAAGTTGCTTATGTGGAGTTGCTTATGTGGATGCCAACAATGTGAAAAAATCTAATTGGGATGAGCCATCTTGGATGGGTTTACTTTTGAGTTTTTTCCATGGTGGAGCTTTTGATTTTGGGTTTTTCGGCCACCAAGGTTACCATCTAGCTCAAGGAGGTCAAGGATTGATTTTGGTGAAGTCAATTTGGGATTGACATGTGTAAAGGCATGGGATTGAAATGGAATGGGGGAAGAAATATTTTGGGTCAAATTGGGTTAAGTCATTAATTGAGGTTGGGTTCACTCATCAAGGTTGGTTTAGGCTGAAGAGAGAAGATCATTTGGCTCAGCTTAATCAGTGGGGATAAGTCACCATCCAAGGGGATTTGGCTAAACATGGGTTAGAGTGATTGATGGGAGGGGTTAAAAAATTTTTAAGGAGGCTTCAAAGTGGCTTGGATTCTTGCCATTAATAGTTTGATGATGTGGCAAAGCTCTTATGGCTTGAGAGTGGCTTCATGGCTTGCATGTGGCTTGGCTAATTTTCATGAGAAGAGATTTTTAGAATTTTTGGTATTTTTGATGAATTTTGGCTTAATGCTTGATTTAGAATGATTTGATTTTGAATTTAGGACTTTAGGAATGATTTTAATCAAATGGATGATGAAGAGAAAGAATTGTAATGTGGGCTTTAGATTTGGGCTTTTGAAATTAAATGTGGTGGGATTGGGATTTTAAAATGGAAATTGAGTTTGGGCTAAAATTTGGGAAAATTGAATGTTGAGTTTGGTGTAGGAGAATGTCTTGAAGTTTCTGACAAAATTTCAAGTGATTTTGAGTTGAATTGATGGGTTAATTTGATGGATTTAGGCATATGGTCAAAATTGGGCCTTTTTTATTTTGATGAAATTGAGCTTTCAATTGGATCAAATTGCACTTTAATTTTGTTTAAATTAGGATTGGGGATGCTAAATTTTGATTTTGAATTCAAATTTGGTATGATTGGGGACCATTTGGGCTAAGATTGGGGCAAATTTGGGACATTTGGGCCTTTAAGGGCAAATTGGGGCTTTTGGTCAAATTGGACAAATTTGGTCAAATTGGGCCAAATTAATGATAAAAAATTGAAATTTGGTAATATTTGGGAGGATTTTGGAATTTTTGGAAATTTTTTGAAATTTTTGGAATTTTTAGGTCATGAGGGGTATTTTGGTAATTTGGTGATTTTTGGGCAAAATGGGCCAACAAGCCATGAAGCCATACTGAACCAATAGGAGTTATATGAGGACTCATTTTGGATGCTCAATGTATTGGTTCTAACCCTCTTAGTACCCTCTTAGCCAGAGACTAGGGGTACAAGGTCATCTACATGAGCTTTCCAAAAGGAGTCATGAGGCCAACCTAAAGGGTCCTAAGGTTTGGGGTAAGTGAAAAAAGTGTAGTGTGTGCAAGTTAGCCCCACCAAAGCCAGATCACACAGGGTTAGTCCAAAGGTCTGACCATCCAATGGGGGATTCCCCTTGAGCTCCTCCATATTGACCCAACCTACTAATTCCCCTTAAGCTCCTCCATATTGACCCAACCTACTAAGTGTTAGAGGTTATGACCAACATGTGGAACTTCAAGTTAAGTAAAGAAGACCCTTTCTAGTCCTCTAGAAATAGTGAATAGGAAAGTCATATGGCTAGACCCTAGGCTACTAAAGAGGAAAAACTAGACCTCAACCAAAAATGAGGTCAACAAGAAGCAAAGGCCTAATGATACTCTAGTAGATTATACCTTGAGGTGGAGAAACCCTAGCATGAAATGCGAACCTCAATTACAGGAACCTCATGCAATTGAGATTCTACTCAAAAGCATCCATGGGCCAGTAGCTTTCATGCTTAAGGGACTCACCATCAAGTCCTTTGAGAAGCTACTCAGCAAAGCCAACAATCTATAAGAGGATGTTAAACACATGGATTCTCAGGAAAAATAAGAAAAGACTAGAAAAGCCTGAATATTTAAGAAGAAGTTCGGGATAGTAGAAATAGTTGTTAAAGAAAAATAACCAATGAAGATACAGGCAAAAAATTCTAGTCAAAGTTCCCATTTTTCATCATAACATGCTCAGCAAGGAACACAACAATATGGTTAGTCTAGCCAGTAGTTGCATCAAGGAGGATCACATCAAATAGAGAACAAGAAGGGTCTGACCCTTTTCAAACGAAAGAGCATAGTATATTCCTTCAATAATTAAGCTATACCCAGAATGTTCAAAAGTCTAATTAAGAAGCCTGAGTTTAGATTATCAGATCCAAGGAAACCTAAGGAAGTTGACAAGAAAGATCAGCCCAATTATTGTTCATACCAAAAAATGCTTGGACATACTATAGAGGAGTGTTTCGTCTTCAAGCACTGGCTCGAGAAAAATCTTAAAGAAGGGAATATAACAATCCTGAAAGAATATTTAAAAGAACCTAAAAAAGGTTCTATAAACATGATTTCAACTGAGCCAATTGCTTCGATATATCTTTATTTAGAAAAGGATGGATAGAGTATAGTTTGGAGCAAATCATCTAAGAAGATACTGGATCAGGTTCATATCGCTTCAGCTCAGGCAGCCATTCAGAGTCTACAGCCTGCTCAACCCAAGATGGAAATTTTGCTAGAGAAACCACTACAACCAAAAGAGAAAAAGCAGAATGACGTCATAAAAACCGATAGCGGGGGGGGGGGGGGGGGGGGGACTATGGTATTATGAATATAATGATTACGATTTCAGCTATGTTCTAACTGTTTCTAGTGATAACGTAACTGAATTTGCTCAATCTAACTCTGATCTCAATTCCTAAATTGATCCTCAAATCGTACTTGAGTTTGATGCACCCGTGAGTTTGATGAACCCGTTAACGAGAATGAAGAAGATATCGCCAATACTGGTTATGATAGCACCGAGAGTGAGGAGTTAGTCCTCGAGCATCATGGCACACCACTCACCATCAACTTGGATCTCTCTAATGAAGAAGAAATAACAAAAAATTTACCTACAATATTGCAAGAAGAAGAAGAAATCATAGAAGTAAATCTAAGGAGCAGGAAAGTGTTACCCTCAAGGTCAGCTCCAGTGGATAAATGAAAGCAAATAGTAACTTGAGAAGAGCGACCTCCGCCTCCGCCAGTGGAAGAACCACAGAGCCTCACTCATGAAGATCTGCCTCCACCTCTGCCAGTGGAAGAACCACATAGCCAAGTGAAGATTAGAGGATTATATAAAGTGGATTATAAAGTGCTAGCTCATCTTAGGACCTTAGGAAGTTGTTAGCCAAATTAAGCATTTATAACACTCTAATCTATCAAAAAAGATGAGAGAGTCTTTGTTTACAACTTTCCTTAACCCAGAGATTTGTTTAGCTCAGTTGGCCAACACATCCTTGGATGAAGTTTGCTCATTAATAGAACAGCCTGACGTAACCTTCTCGGATGAAAACTTGTTGCTCGGCATCGCTGACCACAACCGACCGCTCTATATCTCCCTTAATATTAGCAGATTTGTGTTGTCTAGAGTTTTAGTTGATCCTGGAGCATCATTTAACTTAATGAATCTACAGACATTAACATAATTTAATATTGAACCTCAAGAGCTTACAGTTGATAAAATGATGTTAAGAGAATTCAACCAGAAGGGAGAAATAGCTCTTGAATCAATTACATTGCTTATGAAAGTTGAAGAACTTATAATGACTACAAAATTCCATATCATCAATGCTGAGACCTCTTTCAATGCTTTACTTGGTCGACCATGGATTCATAAGCACAATATGGTTCCGTCTTCTCTACATCAGTGCATCAAATATTACAAAGAATGGCAAGAACATTGCATTAAAGGAGATTTACAACTATTCTTAGTTGACAAAGTTGGCATTCATGAAGATGCCTCCTACTATGCACCTCCAAATAAAATTGTCTTCTCTAGTGAAATTGTGACAAAAAATGGGAGATTCAGAAGAATCACAAAGAAAAAGCCATTCAGCCCCGCTTCGGCAATCTTCCGCTACTCTCTTGCAACAAGTTGGTGGGGCTTCTTTTAGTTCACGCACCCAAGGTCGAGGTTGCGGACCTGGATGAGGAAGAACCCATACAATTTCTAGATGGACTAAGCCGACCATCAACAATGATGATGAAGAAAGCTTCGAGTAGGAAATGATGATGATAAAACAGAAGAAACCATAGTACTAGATATCCTTGGAAGATGTTGAGAAAAGTGAATATGAGTTGATGTATGATTGGATCAACCAATATGTGAATTCCATAACCCTTACCCTAATTATCCCTCAAAAGGTTGAAAGTTTAAAGGTCAAGGAAGTTCGTAGCATTGGTTCAAAGCCGATCAAATTTTACTATGGTTCTACTTCTGTTAATCATAAAAATCATGTAAATTTGGATGAAGATTCTAATGAATTAAAAGAGTTACCTTTTTGTTACTTTTCTCCTTGTGTGCAAAATTTAATTCAATAGAGATATTTGCCAAAAAAAATGCCAAAAGATATGATACAACTTTTTGAAAAATTATGGAATGTTAAAAGTCAAACTCCCAACTCAAAAGAGAGTCTCAGATTTGGTACTATAGGACCAGTCGATGATTCAAAATTTTGCATAGTCGTTACTAGTTGATTAGAAGAGGATTGTCTCGATGTAGAGGATAACTCTCAAGATCAGTTAATAGAAGACACCTCGCCAGAATTTGAAGAAATTAAATCAACTGTTGATGAATTGAAGAAATTAACCTCAGAACTGAGGAGCAGCTCCGACCTACATTTATAAGTTATCTACTCAGCAATGAAAAATCTATGGAGCTAATCAAGTTACTGTCAGAATTCAAAGATTGCTTCACCCAAAGCTATGATGAAATACCAGGATTATCCCCATGGATCATAAACTCAGGGTGAACAAAGATATAGCCCCAGTCAAAAAAGCTCCCAGAATAATGCTCCTTGAGATAGAGAAACAAGTCATTGTCGGGATGAAGAAATTGCTAGACGCTAACTTTGTAAGAGAAGAGCAGTACCCCGCGTGGTTAGCCAATATTGTACTTGTTAAGAAGAAAAATGGACAAATCTGTGAATGTGTCAACTTCAGAGATTTGAAAAGATGAATTTCCATTGCCGATACCAGAAATGATGGTAGACTGATCCCGAGAATATATAGTTGTGTAAAATTTATATAAGTTTGACTCCACTATTCAACGGTGTCAAAAGCTTGATGCAATATTTATGATTAAGAAATTTAAGCAACTAATGTTGGGTTTCTACGTAAGTATACGTATCGTTATCAAGTAATAAAAGACTTTCTATTTAAGCCCCAAATATCGATCCTACGGGGAATGTTTAAATTTGAAGTGATAAGTTTGCTAGGAAATTCAAAGAAATTGAAACGAAACTACTGCCACTAATTTGAATCCTGAGATATTATCAAAACTAAATTATTTAATTATTAGCAAAACTAAAGTGCAAAGTTTAAACAGTAACTACTACACTATTAAACTATATTTTTGTGATGAAAATTTCTTATGTGAAATAGCATCTTTACCACTACAATGAGATTTTGGTAAAATGAGATGAGATAAATGGTTTTAATATGTATTGTGCCAAATAGGAGCAGTTTTAATTCTCTACCCTGACACAGTGTTATAAAAAATCATTGGATAATCTCAGGTTTAGTCCCTAAATCCGTGGCTAGGGTAGGGGGGGGCAGGATACTGACTCCCACTCCAGAGTACCCACTTCCCTTCACCTGAAGGCTAAATCTCGCTTTAGTTTTTAAACACTAAGACCGAATTGAGGATTTTAGTCTGTCACCCTAAAATCTCTAATTCTATACCCAATAACGTATATTTGCCTATTTATTTGCAGTTAATTCCATGAATGAAATACTCCTTCATAGAATAAAATGTGATCCTCACTCTGTTGTAGAACATACTCCATTTCATAGATCATATATTTCACAACACATTTTAACAATTCAATTGGCTAAATCAAAAAGTAAATTAAGTTCGGAGTTGAAAAATCATCACAATTTATTTTATATTTTAATATTGGCACATCCATGTTATCCCTTCGTTTCACCATATCTCAGAGTTGGGAGAAAGATAAAGAAGACTACACAAATTTTATGAGAAAGATATAATAAAACACAAATTTTATATATAAAATAAAGTTCATACAACACTAATAAACATATAACACTTATCTGAAAATCTTTCTCAAAGTAAATCCCTTGTAGCCTCTCCTAGGAAATGTAAGAAGAAGAAATCTCTCAATTTTATCCTTCTCCAACACTCTCAAAGAAGATTTCACACTTGATCTCACCACAAAAACTCTAAACTCTTAAAGAAAAATCACTAATAGACTCTTGAATGGCGGTGGAATGAAGATGGAAAAAGTGTATGGACGTGAGGTGTGGCGAAAATGAGCAAGGGGGAATGAAGAGGAGCCCATTTTCTGATCAATTTTGGCCTTAAATAGAGCCTAGAGTCTGTTTTCAAATAGGTGCATCCAAAAACCCTTCAAAAAGCGTCCAAATTTGTCAAATTTTCTAGAAACAGGGTCTTAACCAACATTAGCACCGTCAGCTCCCATTCTGGCACCTTCGGCGCCAGTGTCCCTTATTTAATTTCATTGCTCTCTATAAAATGGTGTCGTCGGTGCTGAGTAAAATCCATCAGCCATTTTGTAAGTGTCCGCCGCTGGCGCTGCTCTTGGCGCCGTCAGTGCTGAGTATTTCTTCAAAAATGTCATTTTGACTCCAAATTCCATCCTTTTTGCTTCCTTTTTGCTTCAAGTCCTAAAAATCAACAAACTGCAAGAAAACATAAAAATACCTTCCATTAAAGCGCAATATCACCAAAAATAAGTATAAAATATTGGTCTAAAAATGCATATATTTTTGGTGTATCAAAATCTCCCAAACTTACATGTTACTTGTCCTCAAGTAACTCTTCTACTATATATAAAAATTATGACTTATGGTAAAGAATTTAACTTCTAGATATCCATATTTTAGTCTACTAAACATAATACCATGACTTAAGAAAAATTCAAAACAACTCCAGTTAATACTAAAGGTATAAGAATGTTCAATAATCAAGTCCAAGATTTCAGATTCTCTATTCTTTTCAAGAAAAATTACAAATTACCACATTAAAGTCACTTAGAATATCCATATGAAAAAGAACTTCATAAGACTTTACTAGTAAATAAACTAATAAAATGGTTTCACAGACCAAACGAATGCCATATATTTCTTAGTTTATTTGATCAAGCCTCACCTTCAAGTCTTGTGTTTATTCTTTAGGATAGATACATAGCTTGAGGTGTAGTGCTCTTTCATTTAAACTATAAAAGATTTGAGATCAATTTGATTTCATATTTTTCTAAATTTAGATATGTATGTAAATTAAATGTCCCTCCGAAGCGGATGATGGGATTCCGGTTTCGGCGATCAATAGTTTCCACAGGACGACCCCCTAAAATTTCTTGTTGTCCACAGTCCTATAGGACCATAAAGAATTAACAAGTCTAGCAAACCAATCAGTCATTTTAGTATTTACCATTTTTTGTGATATTCTTTTAATTTCTTGATTGGATATTTCTGCTAAACCACTAGTTTGAGGATGATAAGCTGTGGAAATTTGATATTTAATCATGAGTATTTGAGTTAATGTTCCTATCATTCTATTCCTTAAATGAATTCCCCCGTCTGTAATGATAACTCGTGGCATTCCAAATCTTGTGAACATATTCTTTCTTAAAAATTTTTCTATACTTTTAGCATCACAGTGAGGTAAAGAAACTGCTTCAATCCATTTATAAACTTAATCCACAGTTATTAAAATATAAATTTTTCCAAAAGATGGTGTAAATGGTCCCCTGAAATATAATCCCCAAACATCAAAGATTTGAACCTCAAAAGTAATATTCAGGGGCATTTCATCTCTTCTGGAAATTTTGCCTACTCTATGACATCGATCACATATTTTTATATAATTGTTAACATTTCCAAATAAAGTAGGCCAATAAAATCTAGATTGTAAAATCTTAAATGTTGTTTTATCCACTCCAAAATGTCCCCGAAAATCTAATTTATGACATTTTTGAATAATTTATTGAGTTTCTTCTAATGGTACACATCTTTGAATGATTAATTCCTTGCATTTTTTATATAAATAAGGGTCATCCAATAAGTAAGATTTTGAATCATAAATGAACTTCTTAATTTGATCGCTATCTAATCCGTACGGTAAAATTTTACTAACCAAGTAGTTTACTATATCAACATATCATGAAATTTGTCATTCATTAGTCCTATATAATTGTTTATCAAGAAAATTCTCATTAATTTCATCATTTAAATCTCTCTCATCTTTTTCTTCAGACCTTGATAGATGATCACTTATTTGATTGTCAGTATCATTATTATCCTTAACTTGAAAATCAAATTCTTGCATTAGAAGGACCAATCTAATTAATTGTGATTTTGCAGCCTTCTTCATCATTAAATACTTAATAACAGAATGATCAGTATGCATAATACATTTAGTTTGAATTAAATAATATATAAATTTATCAAAATAAAAAAAAAATAGCTAATAATTCCTTTTTAGTTGTGATATAATTAATTTGACCATCATTAAGGATTTTGCCAGCATAATATATCACCTTGAACATTTTGCCATATCTCTGTCCTAAAAAAGCCCCTATAGCATAATCATTAGCATCACACATTAATTCAAATTTTTTTGTCCAATTAGGTGAAACAATAATAGGCGTAGTGATTCATTTCTCTTTTAATAAATTAAAGGCATTTAGGCACTCTTCATTAGAATCAAAGCTAGCATCTTTTTCTAAATGTTGGCATAAAGGCTTGGAAATTTTTTAAAAATCTTTAATATAACGTCTATAGAAACCAACATGCCCTAAAAAACTTCTTATTCCCTTAACACTCGTAGGTGATGACAATTCGAGAATAACATAAATTTTTGCTGGATAAACTTCTATGCCTTTTTCAGAAATTTTGTGGCCTAACACGATTCCTCTTGTAACAATAATAGGCATTTTTCCCAATTAAGAACAAAGTTTGTTTATTCACAGTGCTTAAGAACTCTTACTAAATGATCTAAACATAAATTGAAAGAAGTCCCAAAGAATAAGAAATCATCCATAAAAATTTCAATTCCTTTCTCAATTAAATCACAGAAAATTGACATCATACATCTCTGTAAAGTTGGAGGACATTACATAATCTAAATAACATTCTTCTAAAAGAAAAAGTTTCATAATGACTAGCAAAAGTTATTTTCTCTTAATCCTCGGGAGTAATAAGCATTTAGTGGTATCTCGAATATCCATCCAAAAAGTAAAAATATCGGTGTCCTACTAGTTTATCCAACATTTGATTTAGAAAAGGTAAAGGAAAATGGTCTTATCTAGTGACGACATTTAATATTCTATAATTAGTCACCATCCAGTAACTTGCTTTGTTGAAATTAATTCATTTCTTTCATTTTCAACCACAGTCACTCCTTCTTTCTTAGGAACATGATGAATAGGACCAGCCCAAGAACTATTTAAAATTTGATAAATAATCCTAGCATCCAACCACTTTAAAATTTCTTTCTTAAATATATTTTTCATTATAGGATTTAATCTCCTTTGAGGTAGAAATAGATATCTACATTTCAAATTTTCCACCAGGAAAGGTAAGGAAATTTTAGAAAACATGTAGCAGATATTTCTAATATAAGCACTTTGACTTTATAAATGATTACCCATTTGCAACATTACTTTTTCCATAGACAACTTCTTATCCTCAACTTGTTTATTAAATCCAGGAGGATAAGTAGGTCTAAAGTTAGCATTACCCTGGGTGTTCCAATTTCTCAATGGGTTAACTTGAGTATTACCCCATTGTTGACTTCCACCTCTAGGGTTGCTGTTCTAGTTAAAGTTAGGATGGTTTTTCCAACATGGGTTGTAATAATTTGAATGTGGGTTATTGGGTTTGTTGATAGCATTTATAGTCTCTATTAAATTATAAAAATCAATCATTTGTCCTAATGAATTTTTATCAACCATTTGGGATGTTGGAGAAATATTCATTCCAATTTGGTATATCTTATTAGATAATGTAGCAAATTAACATGCAATCATTGAAATAACATTGTTATCATGAATATTGACTACTTTCTTAGCATTTAACATATCAGATGGCCATTGAAAATTATTTGTAGTCATTTTTTTTCAATTACTGAATGAGCTACGTCAAAGGGTTTAAACATTAATGAACCTCCAGCAGCAACATCTATAATATATCTAAGGGATTTTATTAACTCATTATAAAAATTTTGAATGATTAACCAGTCTGGCAAAGCATGATGTGGACACTTTCTAAGGAGTTCTTTAAATCTTTCCTAAGCTTCATATATAGACTCTCCTTCATACTGAGTAAAATAAGTAATATCATTTCTGAACTTCTGAGTTTTTGAAGGTAGAAAATACTTAGCTAAAAATTTTTTAGCCAAATCTCCCCAAGCTCTAATAGATCCAGGTGCTAACAAATTTAACCACATCTTATGTTTATCCCTTAATGAAAAAGGAAAAATTCTAAGTCTGACGACATAATTTGATATGCCAACTTATTTAAATGTCCCACATGATGCGGGTGGATTTAGTTTGTTATTTTTATAAATATTTTTCAATATTACAAAACACACACGACATGTGCAATTTAATCCCAACAAAAATGATTTCAGTGAAAATAGTTTTATCTTTTAAAAATCTTTAAACTGTCAAATCCCCTAAAAAAATGCAAGTATACGTATCACTTAAGTAATAAAGGACCTAATGGAGTCCTAGATATCGATCCCACAAAGAAGTTGGAAATGTTTATAAGTAAATTCTTAAGATTATAATGTAAACTACAATTTTAAACTATAAAAATGAACTACAAAATTTGAATTTAAAGTAAATGAGTGAATACTAAATAAAATGTAGTTAAAAGACTAAGTTAATTAAACTAATTGCTAAACTTTCAATACTAAAATTACAAAAACTAAACAAAGTTTTTGTATGATGAAGAGTTAGAGAAAGCCTATTCTTTACCCTCTTCCAAGTGTATAAAGAACACTGACTAATCCAGAGTTTGATCCCTAATTTTGTGGTTAGGCAAGGAGGATACTGGATGCCACTCCAGAGCTCCAACTACTCCCTCACCTGAGAGCTAACAATCTCGCATTAGTTTCCAAACAACTTGACCAAATTGGGGATTTTAATTTGTCAACTTAAAATCTCCAATTTTGCATCCAACAAAGTATATTTCCCTATTTATTTGCACTAAACTCCATGGATGAAATACTTGACATCCTCTTCCATGAATACAAATGTGATTCTCTCAATGTTGTAGAAATCATAGCCTTTTCAGAACATATGTTTCTCAACACAATTTAACATTTCAATTGACAGATCGAAAAGTAAAACAGATCGAAAAGTAAATGCGAAAAGTAAATGAAGATCGAAGTTCAAAACATCACCAATTATTGACATTTAAAACCGTATAACACAAAATTAATTCTTCACAAAACCATATCTCAAAGTAGGGAGAATGATATGAAAAAACACGGATTTCATATATAAAACACGGATTTCATATATAAAAATAAGTTTACAACAAAAAAAACACAACTTATCTCACAATCCTTCCCAAACAAATCCCTAGAAATTCTCTTCAAGCACTTTTCCTCTTTACAAACACTCTCAATTCTCTCTTAGAAGTGTAATGAAGAAGAAATCTCTCACTCTCCCTCTCCTCTTACAATCCTTGAAAAAAGTCTCCAAGCCCTTGACTTTCTCTCTCCCTCTCTTGCCTTCTTCTTCTCTCCACGCCCCGTCCAAAATATTTTTTTAAAACTCTCCCTAAAGCCCTAGACTTTCCTTTCTTTTATTAGAGGCTACCTCCCTCCAAGAATAATTCAAAATTCCCTCCAAAATTCTGTCCAAAAGTCAATCCTTTTGAATTTAAAAGACATGTCTAATGATCCAAAAGACATATCCCTTCATAAAATAACCTTCTAAAGTGTCTAGATGCTTAAATCACTCCATGGAGCATTTATAACAAGTGTCTTTTTGAAAATTCTTGCAAAATTCATCTCGAATCGCTTTCATTTGCAAAGAGTCATCTCTGACGCTTCAGGCGCCAACTTACTTAAGATCGCGTTGTTCTGAGTTTTAGCACTTCAAGCGCCAAATCTAGCGCTTCAGGCACTAGTTCTCAGCCAAATGGTACTTCAGGTGCCAGTTCTAGTGCTTCAAACACCAGCTATCTGTAAAGTGGCTTCAGGCACTAGAATGTCAAAATTTGTTGTTTTGGCTCCAAATTTTGTCCTATTTACTAATTTCCTCCAAATGCCTAAAATTGATATAATTTCAACAAAAATATGAAAACACCCTTCTTTAAAGTGTAATATCACCAAAAATAAGCATAAAATGTATACTTAAAATAACATATTATTTTGGTGTATCAGCAAACAGTTCTAAAAAACTAGTTAAATGTAAATTAGGATCCTCAGTTGGTGTTCCTCCAAATTGATTTTCTTGTACCATTTGTATAATCGAAGGTTTAAGTTCAAATGAATTAGCAGCTACATCAGGATGTTGGATAGATAAGTGAATCTCATCTGCTGTAGGATTTGCATAATTTTTTAATGGTTTTTGTAAATTATGATGTTTATTTTTAGCAGTTTGAATTTCAATATTTTTTTGCGATGTGTTTACCATTTATTGAGAATTGTGAAGTCTTCCATGTTTTCAAATTTTCTTAATAGTTTGTTCCAATTTAGAATCATAAGACACTAAATTTTTGATCCAAAACTACGCATAAACGATATAAATATTTGCAGAAAAGAAAATAACACACCTAAAATAGAAATTTTTTTCGGTTTTTGGTTTTTTATTTTTTTTCAATGTTTTTTAATTTTTAAAACTAAAATTCAAATAAAATTGTAAGTTCAAAAGTTCCAACGCACTCCACGGCAACAGTGCCAAAAACTTGACTCAACCCGTATTTACACTAATATTTAATCTCCTTAATTATGTCATAAAATATATCTCAATTTATATTTATTGGCTAGTGTGAACACTTGCAATGATTTATAAATTATATAATAAATTTTCACACTATGGGTACTACGCAAGTATACATATCGTTTCAAGTAATTTAGGATTTTCTTTAAAACCCCCAGTATCGATCCCACGAGGAATTTAGTAACTCTTAAAATCAACTTACAGTAATTCTATTTAAATAGCAATCTAGAGAGATTAAAGATTTAAAATGATATGCTTAATAAAAATTACTACTAAAAGATCTTAAAAAGAAATTACCAACTAAATGTAAAAGCTTAGCAAAATATAACAACCAGTTTGGATATTGTGGAAAAAACCTTTCCTTTTTAAAAGAGATTTTAATCTATGTAGGACTCAAATGATTTAAGTAAAATTGAGTTATTGTGACATATAGAAGCATTCCTTATTCTTTACCCCCTCCCGGTGCTTGCAAAGAACATTAGCTAACTTAAGACCGATTCCTTAACATCTCGACTCCACATATGTACTTTCTAGCCTTTCACCTCTAGATGCCCCTCGCCAATGCCATCATAATGACTGAGTCCCAGCATCAAGGTACTAAACTTAAGCCAAACTGATAAGAATTAGCCTGTCACTCTAGATCTAACCAATTTTATGACCATAAAAAATTATCTTTCTATTTATTTCCACTCCCCCTTAGGTGATCGCCATGTCTCTACCTAGGATGAAGTGTGGTATCCACTAGTTGGGTGAAATCATAGCCTCCCAGGTCATTATGTTTCTCAATGGATTTTAACCTCACAAGTGGCCAGTTTATAAAGTGAATGAAGATTCAGTGAAAATTCCTTCACAATTTTTAAAAGTAAAAAAAAAATCCTTAAATCATTCTCATCCCACAAGATTAAGTCCCATATGCAAGAAGAAATAAAGGAAACTACTCAGAATTCATGAAGATTAAACAAAAATAAAGCATTTGCATTGAAATCCAATTCTTGCAACAAAAACTCAAACATAAATACAAAGTAACTTATGTTTTCTCCCCAAGCAAACTTCTGGAGTTTCCTCTAAGCAGTCTTTAAACTTCTTCACACTAAAAAACACTCACACTTGAACACAAAATATGAAAAACCTAACTCACTATTGCCGCCTAATTGAAGTTATTAGCCTCCAAAAGGTCTCTAAATTCAGCCATATCCTTCTCATTAGATAGATAACAAAAAGTAACCAAGGGTTGCTTCAAACACCCCTCCAAATTTTGGCCAAATTTGATGTATCATTTAGAAAGGTAGTTACTGAAGCTATAATGCTAGTCTGAGCCACTATAGCACCCTTCTGGCTCATCAGTGGCGCTATAGCGCCACACAAAAATTAACATTTTTGCTCAATTTTTTCATCATTTTTTCTAAATGGCCATTCCATGTACTTGCAACTAAAAACATATAAAATATCTTCCTTTAAAGTGCAATATCATAAAAAATGTACATAAAATACTTATAAAACATGCATTAAAAACTAGTTATTTTGAGGTGGATCAACCATTTAGGGGACTAAGATTGATCAAATTCGCTAATTTATTCTGTCGACTTGAGGAGGCAGCCCGAGTGTTCTACTCTTACTAGCACTGATTTGAGTGCACAATTATTGATCAGTCACACATTATGCACCAAAAGATATAAGCACAGCTTTCATAATGAAAAAATTAGAACAAAAATTAGTTTTTCCATAATTGAGTACCCAATTTCTGCCACTCTCAGAAGATGGCTAACATCATAGACTAGAAATTGCTTCTCCTACTCTTATAGTACTAAGACCAAGCTGATCACCTTCGGTCTTACCCTGAAATAAATTACGAGCTTATTCTATGACTTTGGGCTCTAGAGTAAGGGTGGTAAAATTAAAGATTCTTTCAATCACTTGAAAGCTTGTTTGTAGTCATCTATCCATGTGAAGCCTTTACTATTTTCTAGGTCATGAAAAATTTCACCTATTTGTCACCTTAATTAGATGAACTGGCTTACCCCTGTGATTCAACTCATCAGCCTTTATAAATTTTTAACGTTATGGGGTGATGACATGCCTGAATCTTCTCTGGGTTTGTTTCAATTTCTTCTAGGTTTAGTAAGTAGCCTTGAATTTTCTAAGTACACCTGAGGGGTTAAATTTTATGTTATAATTTTTTAGTGTTTCAATGGTTTTTTAGGCATTTTATACATTTTTTTTTGTTGAATTACATTTTGTTAATACATCATCGACATAGTATTCAACATTTTATGTTTTTTTTCATTGAATAAATTACATCCATCATCTATTGTATGTTTTTTTTCATTGAATAAATTACATCCATCATCTATTGGTAGGTCGCACTAGTATTTTTAAGCTTGAAGGGCACTACATTATAACAAAACACTCCCTCCTTTAAGATGAATGCAATCCTCTTAGAGTCAGCTACATGCATATTTATCTTATGGTCGCCCAAAAGAGCATTGAGAAAACTCATGATGGAGTGCTCAACCACAAATACTACGAGTGCATCAATTTAGTGGTAGGTTAACTATCTTTTGAACATGCTACATTCAATTTTGTGAAATCGATACACTTTTGTAAATTTCTAATCACCTTAAAACCATCAGCACATTCGCTACCCAGTTTGGGTATTACACCTTTTTAATGTATCATACTTCCAACAGCTTCTGAATTTCTTCTTTGCTTAGATCATTTTGGGATAGAGCCACTGATCACATTTTCTAATTTGCCAGTCATACCAAAAGATTAATGTTGAAGCAATGGTAATCCACGTTAATGAAAAATCCTTACACAACTTTAGATGAAAAGAAAAGACATCACAATACTTTTGAAGAGTCCAAAAAAGATTTTTGTTCACACCCGACAAGATTTTTTTGCACCCTACATCAAAAGTAATGCTTTGTTAAAAAGATGTACATTTATTTTCAAAGTTTCCAGAGCTTCTTGAAATTTCTCACTACTTTCTAGGCCACAACCATGCAATATATCCAACTCCAATGGATTCTGATGTACGTTGCTAATGACATGCAAATAACAAGTGCATAACTACTCTAAATATCCTAACATCATGATGATTTCTCCATCACCAACAAATTTTATTGTTGTGTAATACGTTGAGACAACTACCTTGAAGTTGTTTAGTAAAGGTCTTCTGATGATAGAATTGAATCTTGTAGGTGAATCAACTATGTTGAAATCAGCCATGACATTGAATTTCTTATTGCCCTCTTCTTATGTGATAGATAGCGGAAGAAATTCCAAGATTTCTTCCTTCTCTCCAAGGAAATAATTTAAGAGGGTTCAGACGTAACCGTGAAGTGCTCAACTTTTAGACCAATTTTATCATATATCAATTTGAATAAGATATTTAATGAGCTACTGGTGTCAATGAGGATGCTCCCTGCTGGAAGTTTTTGATGAGGGTCGCAATGGCAATCACATCATTGTAGGGGTTGCTCTTAAGAGGCATGTATTCATTGGTAAAAGTGTGGGCGGGTTATACATGATTGTTCTTAAGGATGAGGTAGTCATATATGGCTCTCATAATTGAAATTTTCTTAGACTTGTTCGTTGTGAAGTCTCTAATTCTTTTTATATTAGGATTGCAAGGACAACCCATGTGATTTGGACATCATGAGTTCGAGCTAACCCTTCTTGTCCTTCTCTCATTGGAGTTTTTCTTGGACTTCTATTGGTAACCTCGGTTATGATGAATTCCTTCAATTTCTTAGATCAAACCAACTATTTGATTAGAGCCCAAAGGTGTTGACATTCTATTATATCATTCCTGTAGTCATGATGGTAGCACAATACCTTTTTTGATTTTGAGAATAACCCCCAATCTTCATGGGCTCAAGATTTCCATAATGCTACTTATTTTGGATGGCTTTCAAAACCTCTGCCATTGAGACACTTAGTGGCTTTAACTAAGGGGATTGATCAGTTAATGATGGTGGTCTTTCTGGATAGCGATAAACTCATTGCTCTCAATATTGAATCATTTTTTTTTTATTTTGGTGTGCCATTTACCTTGGAGTGCAAGCCTTCAGGTGTGATGGCAAATGTTCATCTTCATACTCGGGGCATGGTGGATGACTGAGCTTCCAATCAACATCTCGAGAACTTTTTTTTTGGTGGATGTGATGGTGAACATTTTGATCTCGAGTGTTCATGCACCTAGTTTTATCTCGATCTCAAGGTGCTAATTCGACACTATTTGAATGAAATGTATGATCGCTCACATTTGGAGTCCGGAAGGGTGAGAAAGATATCCAACATGTAGGAACCACATGCTGAAGTACCGGGTTTGTTTCTCTATGAAGTGTCTCCCTCCTCATTTTTCCCATATGAACCTTATGTTCTTAGATCTGTTGTTTCATAAAGTCTAGTGCAATTCATGTGACCCACGTTCTCACAGATGTTTTCTTCCTATTCTGCTGCTCCTCTTTATGTTTGTAGCATCACACCACACTTACCACACTTTTTCAGGGGTGTTGAACTCAGAATTGTTCTTGAGCCACACCCAAGTTGTAGAGCACACACACAGGAAAAATGAATAAGTATCTTGTGAGAAAAGATAGAGAATTGACAACGATTTCTTAATGGTGCAATGAGAATAATAGAATTTTCTCTTTTTTCCATACACTGGCTCCTATTTGTAGGAGTTGAACCCTCCGAAAGTCACATCTTATCTCGCCAAGGCGTCTGAGCGAAACCTTATACGAATTCAACACAAAAACGCTTAAAGAATAACACCTTCGTGAAATATTGAGACTAGTTTGCCATCTTCTCCTATGTTAGAGCTGCCCGATTAAAAGTTCGGTTGCCAACCATCTAATCTCGAACTCCACACTATTTTAATATTTCTCGTTACAATAAAACTGAAATTAAAAATATAACCGAAACAAAATAATAAAAAAATGCTAAAAAATCAATGCCAAAATGGAACCGTCCTCGCCCCAAGGTAAATTTTTTACATGCGGAGTCCGCATATACAGACGGTGGTTGAGATCAGCGGAGGAAAAAATATAAAAAATAAAATAAAAAGACCTCCATTGTATCACAACAGCTGTCCGTAACGTAAAAATTTCTCCACCCCAAGCGCCGGAGACCTCCCAAAAAAAACTGAAAATTGTCGTTTTTGTGTCATGAGGTTTAAAATTTCAACATTCTAGATGGAGTCAAAGCTA
>NW_018165641.1:161311-190810 GCF_001263595.1 Phalaenopsis equestris
TTAAAATTTCAACATTCTAGATGGAGTCAAAGCTAAGTTCAATAAATTAAATATAGATTCAGTCAACAAAGACTCTGAGATATTCAAGGGAATTTTTTCAAACTTGAAGACCGTAAGCAGCCGCATAGGAAGACCATTGCCCAGAACCGCGTCGTTTTCGGCACGTTATTTGACTCCTGCGGAACAATTGAATATATTATAACTTCGGTAGAATTCTTTTCCCACTTCACAACAGAAAAGGCTTCGCCCAAGTGAGCTGATTTGACTGTATATTGTGACTGTGTTCGACAGAAGTCATCCCAACTCGGAAACAGAATTTACCTGTTAGGGAATTTTGATTCCGTTTCAGATTTTGCGTGGACCAAGTGAAATATCTTAATCAAATAAATTATATATATCAAAATGCAAAGTTTAGTAAATGCATTTACAT
The DNA here is from genome assembly GCF_001263595.1 of Phalaenopsis equestris. Lineage (NCBI taxonomy): Eukaryota > Viridiplantae > Streptophyta > Magnoliopsida > Asparagales > Orchidaceae > Phalaenopsis > Phalaenopsis equestris. The sequence goes on from NW_018165641.1 coordinate 161,742, forward strand.
GACATTTTGACGAAAATATTTAAATTAAAAAAATTGAAAGGCACATGAATCATTTATAAATAATTTTTTTTTTGAAATGAATTCAATTATCTTTAAGATCACCGAATTTGGAAACCATTAAAAACTTAAAACACTTCGAGTTTCAAATGATTGAAGAAGATTATTTTAAATCGTTTTGTATCGTAGTATTTAGGGATTTTTCAAAAAATAATTAAAATGGCAATCTAAAAATAAATAAGTAGATCGTTATTCTATTTATGATAGCATTACGATCGCCATTTCTCAATTAGTATTAATCGATAATTACCATCTCTAAAATATCATTGCTCAATTATTATTTCTCGACAATTATCGTCAAATCGTAATCATAAAACAATGTCATCTTACGATTATCACCTTATGAATCCAAAAATATATCATGTGGATCACAACTAAGGTATAGAGCGTTGGATGGAAGGGAGAAATAGCGAGAGAAAGATTGAGAGAAGAAATAACATGCCCAAAAACACAAATCTTGAGAGAGTAAATTTAGCAGTCCTTTATTGAGGAAAGTATGCCCTAGTTATAGATTACAAACGTATCTTGTAAAATTACATGTTTGTCCATATTTTAATAAGATGTCACAAGTCAACGTTTACAACTTTTCATATTTGTAACTCACTCCGAGACCCTTTGATATTCAAAGCTCGCATTGGCACTATTTCATATTCACAATTGCCTGAAAAGGGACATTTAATGTCTCATTACTCTTGACAATCGATCGGCTGAAAACCTTTGGTCGGTCGACATATATTCAGTTGGCTAAAAGGTCATCGATCAACCCTTTGAAGGAATCCTAAGTAGAGGCCCTATTGTCATTATGGTAAACTTGGGCCATCAGGCGAGGGTGAATCACCATAATTTGATAGGCTCTCCTTTGACAAGGAGTCTTCTTAGAAGATTGAAAAGGTGTTCCGTTGGGTACCCTTTTGCCATCTTTTTGTGGAATTTTGGAATCAAGTGAGAGAGTTGGCCATAAATAAAAGTCCTTCTTATTAGATGTCATCTACTCATTCGTTCAGCTATGCTCCCCTTCGGTCGGCTCAGAGTTTCAATATAAGTAAATGACACTTTGTGTTTTGACTTTTAACTATCCCGATACAATGTTCTTTAGCGTTCATAAGCAAGACATGTTGGATTCCTCTAGATTCATGCAGTCATATTTTTTTGTGTACATATTTAGTTTCCCGATTCCATTAAGTCTTGAAAGTAACAATAGTGATGAGAATAAGAGAATTAAATGAAAAAATTATCTTATTTATTACTTAATATGTACTTTTAATAATCAAACTTCTTGGATTTCAGTGTTGAAATTCTTTATAAATAGGGAATTATCAAAGATTATCCACCACTCTTTTTGAATTTCTTGCTCTTCAGTTGGTTTTTCTCAGGAGAGAGTTATGAAAAGTAGCAACAAGTCATCTGCAAATTTGGGGACTGTGATGAAGATCATCTACTAGAAAATTCTCCCCTTCCAAGGATGCAAGGCGTGATGAAGATCATCAATCTTTCTACTAGAAAATTCTCCCCTTCCAAGGATGCAAGGGAGAAAATGAAGCTGGATAGTAGACAGCCCGTAATAAAAAGAAGCCAAGGGATGAGGGTTGATAGGTAGTAGCTAAGAGCCCAAAGGAAGAAGACCCACCGATTAACTCAAAGGGGCAAGTAAAAGGGAGTCGACAAGAGTGAGAGAAGCAGGTCAAGCAAGTGATTCAGAAGAAACAAAGGGTGGAGGAAACTACTGAGTTGCTTCTCTTGATGTCACTTTATTGTGAGATGACAAACAAGGTTAACTTGCACGTCACTAGTTTGACGATCCATGGCTTAACTCTAATCTGAGTGCATCCAGCTCAACAATCAGTCTAAGTGGTCAAAAAGACCAAGACCTAACTACGTGAACGTGAAACTTTTTTTCCTCTAAGTAGAGAAATCGGCAAGGCAATTTTCCAACTGCTTGTTCGTGAGAGCCTCAGATCATTTGTAATGGAACAAATCATTTGGATAAGAAAACCTAGTTTTATTTGACTCAATAGATTTGTTTTTTTCTTTTTTTGACATTTAATTCTTCTTGTAGAGGAGCATGCAGATTCTTGACTCATTGATAATGAGAGCAGGCCATCCCTCTACTCAAGAGGTGACTAAGGGACCTCTTCCTGCTCCTGGTGGAGGCATACCCAGCCATATGTCTGACTCTAGGGACATCGAGAGGGCGATCGATGATCAGTGAGGATCACCAAGATTGTTGGCTAACTGCTAGGGAAACTAGTTGGTAGAGGGAGTTTGCCAAAATGAACCTAAAGGAAGAACAGCTAATCCTTCAGGCGGACATGACAACTCTCTAAACGAAGGTGGTGACTCTTCAAATGGAGCTGGTAGAGGTTTGAGTGACTGGTTATATCTCCGGAGTTTGAGTGGATGACGAGCATGTGGAGAAGTTTAAATTTGTGTGGAGAGCATTGTACCACAGTTTAGTGAGTCGAGAAGTTTTATTACCCGAGGTGGTTGAAGACAAAACTGTAAAATATTTCTTCTCATTAATAAAAAATTAATTTTAAAATTTTTAAAATTTTACGTCATTTAATTTTGCACTGATTTGATGTGAATTTCTACAGATCAAAGTACAAATTTGAGTCTTCTCGAATTCCTTGAATGACCTAAATATTAGGGCCAAATGAAAAATAGAGCTATGCTTTTTAAATATATATATATCTCTCTCTCTCTCTCTTCTCTTCCATTGTTTCTTGTATTTGTTTTTGGTCCGTTTACTTTAAGCGTTTACTAAAGCTTTAAGTAAGCTTCCAATTATTCTCCACAATTATTAGATTTGGAGTTAGGGATTGAAAGGTCTATTCTTACACCATTTGATACAGAGCTTCTTGAATGAGATACATGTATACAACATAAGTGTAGTGCTCAAATCAGTTAAGCGAAGGTAAGCGCAACTAATCACTTTGGCAATGATCTAATCTTCTATTAGGATAAATTTTGATGGGGGCTTTGGCTATCATTCTTTCATAAGGTCTGGTTGATTCTTAATCATTACGAAGTCATTCCTACACCAATAAATCCAAATTCGATCACTTCATTATTTTCTTACACGGATAAAGATCCCTTAGTCTTGGGTACTGTGATCATACATGTTCTCTTCTTGAGTCGAGCATGATGGTTAGGTTGTCTTTGGATTGACCTCAAAGTTCTATTTAATAAATCTAAAGAATAAAATCATGGATAGGAATTTTTTACTCCTCTATGGTATCTATGAGGATTGGTAGATTGCCACAAGACCAACTGGAGAACCAAACAAAAGGATGAAGCAAGCCCCGCTGTGGGTCTTGGGGCATGCTTTCACTGTCATGGTATAATACCTATCAGTCATTAGGTACACTAACCCAATGACATTAAAATGGATGTTGGATCCCATAAAATTCCGTGTCATGACCCTTAAGTTGCGGGCAGCTTTGGATGAGGCGGAGGAGAAGAGGTAGATCAAGAAGGTTGCACAGCTTTCTGATACCGCTTCCAGGTGCAACCACCTACTGGTGCTCACGCAAGTGCACGTGTCATATCAGTTATATCGGATTTTAGAGTTCAGAATGTCGATCCCACAGGGAACGAGCTAAGTTTTGTTAGGAAATGTTCTAGCTTAATAGATTTAAGTCCTAGCCTAAAAAGTTGAAAATTTTAAATCCTGAAAAGCTAAGTCGTTGTGCTACAACAAACAACAAAATTAAGTGCTATGAAATTAATCATACTTTTAACAATTTGGATTGAAATATATCAAATACTTAATAGAATCTTCCTTGTAATGGGGTAAGTGAATTACATGGAATGTAAAGCTGTAAGTACTAAAAGACTAGTGACAAATAGAAGCAACAATCTTTCATACACTCTCTAGAGTGCATAAAGGATCTTGGATAGAAATGACTTTAAATCCTTAAATCTCATAATTATCCCTTCAAGGCATATTTCCCTAACATTTGCATCTCCCTTCAAGGCATGTCAACCTATACCCCATAGTTTAACGTGATTAACCTGATTGATTCTACTATAGGTTTACCAAGTCTTATGGTTCACAAAATATTTAACAATTCACTTGGCCATAATGAAATGTAAATTAAGTTCTTGAGGTTAATCGTTAGCATTTGAAAATAAATAAATTACATAGCACTTCACATTCCATTCATTCTACCTAAGAAACACAAGAAAGAGTTAAAGGTTTACCCAAGAAGCATGCTGAAATCACGAAACAATTAGATTGAACAAAAGAGAAATCTACTAACAATTTGATGCAACTAAAATACAAAAAACAATACAAAGATACTTAGTTAATTTCTCCTTTACAACAGACAAAAGATGACTCCAATCAGCACTCCTCCTAATTCCTTAACTCTTGCTTGAAAGAACACCACTCCCTCAGCACTTAGAAGAAGAACTATGGTTCTCCAAAGTAAGATAAAACCCCTAAGTAACTAGCCAACATCAATCCCCCAACTCCTGCAATATATGACTATTTATAGGCTCCAATACTTAGCATCCACAACTCCCTTCCTTCATCACACGATTTCCCCACGACCTACCAATTGAACTACAACAACTACCAATAATAATTGTTGGCACCTAGGAAACAAACTCTCAGTTTGTTGAGGGATGAACAGGTTCCTCCCTAAACGACAAGCTCTCAGTTTGTTGAGGAATGAATAGGTGCCTAAGTACCTAAAGGTACGACAAGATGTTGGTATCACGGCACCTAGGTGCCCAATGATTAACATCTAAGCACCAACTGCTCAGGTTTGGAAGGCAGGGACGGACATCTTGGTGTCCAAGGGTTTGGTGCCTAGACGCTAATGTCACTTTGCACCATGCAGTTCCAAGTTATCTTCTAGTTTTGTCACTTCAATTAGCTGTTATACCGGAAAGACAAACACATAAATGCCTTTCTTAAAATGCAATATCATCAATAGAAATGGAAAAAAATAATCATAAATTTTGGTTTACTTTTTCATGCATAAAAATTCGCCAAACTTAAAAGTTACTTGTCTGCAAGTAACACTTCAATTTAATAATGATTTAGCGAACTAAATGGAGTGGGTATCATGCAAAGCTACATGCAATCTTGCTTCAAAAGTTCCATACTTAAATCAATGCATTTACATTAGTGACTAAGTCCATTTCATAGGCTTTAAAAAATTTACACTCAACAAGTAAAGTATAATTTCTCAACCATTTCAAAAAGAGGTTAGTTTACATTAACTAATGCAAAGTAGATGTCATATAATAAGAACAGAGCACATCCATTAGATAAATTTTAATAATTCATACCATTCAAGAAATTAAGGAAGATTGTGGAATTTTTTTTTAATTTAGAAAGAGTGATTGTAAAACTAAATTTTGGTAAGGCTTCTCCTCAAGATTCTCCTTAATTTATATATTTTTTATATGCTCTTTTCTTTTACTTTAGGATTACTTTTTCAATCATAAGCAAAAATTTTTTAGGATTACTATATCTATATAGGCATTTAATAAATTTGAATCTGACTACTCTCTTTCTAAATTCAATCACCCCATAATTCTTTCATACTCACCATTTTAAAAGTGAAGAATATTTTAGAACAAAAATAAAATTTTATGGAGGCTCAATTCATATTATAGAACTATTATATTACACTAATTTTAACAATTTGTTGATTCTTTTCAAAAATAGATATGTTAATCACCCTATCACATGTTGGTTTGCAAAAATTTCATAGCACATCTAGCATAATCAACCTATAGTTTACATTAATTAACTATGTATTCCTTCATCACAAGTGTTATGGTACCACAATTAACCCCACTCTCCTTAAGTGAACCAAAAGAATCTATTTAAACAAAATTCATTAAGGAAAAATAAAGTTATGTTTAGAATGATCCCCCCTCCCCTAAACTTAATTTTTTCCACATACAATAATTTGGATATGAATTAAGTTAGGGAGAAAAAATAGCAGCGATACTCCTTCCACATGCTCATATTAACATGAATCAATGGGTATGTAACATAAAGTAAAACTACATTTAAAAAATATATAACTTAAAAGAATTTCACATAGAAGCCAACATGTATATAAAAAAATAAGTTAACACTAAGAATACATCCAACAAACAAAAATAGCATCCACAGTGATTACAATAAATAAAATACTATACACCCAACTAAAAAAAGATATAATCAATCATCCTCCTACTCATCATCATCTTCCTCCTCTTCTTCCTCTTCTCCAACAGAATCCACCTCCATTAGCTTTCAGATGCTTTCATAAATTTGGTAAGGAGAATATATTGAAAACTCAATAGAATTGTCACCTCCAATCCACTGGTTCCAATGACACATCTCCCACTAAGCGGTTTGTAAGTAAATTATTTGTTCAATCTTGTCCACAAAAGCATACACCTCAGCCTGTACAATGGAGGGGTCATCTTCCAGCCTAATTAATCTATGTGCAATAGAGGCCATTGTGGTAGAAGGACTCGGTCGTGAATAGGAAGTAGAGGGAAGAGATGGACCTATCTCATGCCTAAACATTGCATGTCTCTTATATATCCCAATGTTAGATTTAAAAAATAGACTTCAGAGGATGCATATGCTCATTCCAACTATCAAAATACATGCCAACATTCTGGCATAACAAGAAACAAATGATGGGTACCCTAATCTAAGAGTAGATTCCCCAAAAGTCACTTAATCTTCATAAAAATTCCACATAATCAATCACAACAATATAAAAAAACACACTAACACATATACAAGCACACTACAATAATACACAAAAACAAACTTTGGTTGCCTCCCAAGAAGCAATTGGTTTAATGTCCTTTGTCTGACAGTACCAAATATTCTAATCAAGATTACCCAACATCAAAACCTCCTTAAGCATAGGTCTCTCTCCTCTTAAGTATGGTTTAAGTCTCTACCCAGTCACTTAAAATACACTACCACTCTTAGGATCTTCAATAGCAATTGCACCAAAAGGATACATTTTTTCTACAGTAAATGGTCTTGACCACATGGACTTAGGTTTTGCTGAGAATAATTTCAATCGTGTATTGTACAATAAACATCCTGTCAAGGCTCAAAATTTTTCTTAAAAATCTTCTGATCATGTCATCTCTTCATTTTCTCTTTATAAATTTTGGCATTTTTATAATATTATTGTCTAATATCATCAAGTTCATTTAACCATAGCAAATGTTTTTCACCAGCCTCTTTCGTATCGTAATTGAACTCTTTTATAGCCAAATGCTTTGTGTGCTCCAAATCAACTGGCAAGTGATAAGCTTTACTAGATACAAGCCTATATTATCTCTCTATAGGTGTTTTACAAGCAGTCATATAGGCTCATAAAGCATAATCTTTCCTCAGAGCCCATTCCTTTCTGCTAGGATTGACAGTCTTCTCCAAAATTTTTTTAATTTCTATATTTGAAACTTCTACTAATCAACTTGGCTAGGGATGATATGTTGTGGATATTTTATGTTGTATACCATACATCCCTACTAATGCCTTAATCCTTATGTTCCTAATGTGGCTCCCATCATCACTGATGATAACTCTAGGCCTATTATATCTGCTAAATATATGCTTCTTTTAAAATATTGATACACTTTATGCTTCACAATTTGGCAGGGCCACTGTCTCTATCAACTTTGAGACATAGTCCACAGCTATCAGACTATATAGAATCCCTAAAGAAGGTATAAAGGATCACATGAAGTCTAAACCCCAAACATCAAAAATCTTAATCTCCAAGGTAAATTTCAGGAGCATCTCATCTCTCTTAAAAATAGTACCTACTCTCTGAAATCTGTTGCAAATTTTTATATATTCATTTACATCCTTAAACAGAGTATACAATTAAAATCTAGATTGTAAAATCATAGCAGTAGTTTAGTACACCCAAAATGTCCTCCAAATTCAGAATCATGATATTTCTTTATAATATATTTATCTCTTCTATTGGTAAACACCACCTAATCACCTGATCTTTGTACTTTCAATAAAGGTATGCATTATCCCATAAATAGTATCTCGCATCATGAAATTTTTTTTTTTCATTGATGTTATGTCAAATTATAGGGTAAAATGTCACTGACTATGTAAATTTCTTTGTCAGCATACCATAGAATGTTCCAATCAGTAACAACAAGTAATTTCTCATTAGAAAAATTATCATTATTATCCTCATCAAATGTTAATGAATTCCTCTGATCCAATCTCAATAAGTGATCCACTATCTGATTGTTAGTACCTTGCCTAATCAAAACTTTGATATCAAGCACTTGAAGCAACAAGTCCCATCCGATGAATCTTGGTTTGACATCCTTTTTTGACATCGGATATCAAATTACAAAATGATTAGTATGACTAGTACACTTGGTCCAATCAAATATGGTATGAATTTGTCGAACACATATACTACGGTCAGCAGCTCCTTTAAAGTATCGATGTAGTTAATTTGAGCTTCATTAAGGGCCTTACTAGCATCATATATAGATTGAAACATCTTCTCATGGCTTTGCCTATACGTAGTCACTTGCATCACACATTAATTCGAATGTGCTTCCCCAATTAGGTGAAACAATGATGGAAGAAGTGACTAACTTCTCCTTGAAAGAGTTGAAGGCAGTTAGGCAATCCTGACCAAAATCAAATAAGTCATCCTTTTTCTAGCAAATGAAACAAAGGTTTATTGATTTTAAACAAATCCTTAATGTATATCAGATAAAACTCAGCATGTCTCCTTAAACATCTAACTCTTCTCACTAACGTAGGTGGGGGAAGTTTTACAATAACCTGTATTTTGGCTGGATCCACCTCCAGACCTCTCTCAAAAATTTTGTGTCCTAAAATATATTCTTTAGAGATTATAAATTGGCACTTTTCCCAATTGAGACTATATTGGTTTCTTCACAACATTTCAGTACCTTGGCCAAATGATCTAAGAAAGAATGAAATGAAGAGTCAAACATTGAGGAAACACCTATGAATACTTCTATACCCTTCTCAATTAGGTCACAAAAGATCGAAAAAATGCACTTTTGAAATGTCGCAGGTGCATTACATAATGCCAAGGGCATTCTCTTAAAAGCAAAAGTCCCATAAGGACCCATGAATGTGGTCTTATCCTGATCCTCAGAAGCAATAGAAATCTAATTGTATGTTGAATATCGTCTCAAAAGCAGAAATATGGGTGTGCAGGTAGCCTATCTAATATATTACTAAGAAGGGTAAATAAATATGATCTTTCATTATGGTTGAGTTTAGTTTGATGTAATCAATACATATACGCCACTCAGTGACATGTCTGGTGGGGATCAATTCATTTTATTTATTCAATAGCATGGTCACTCCCCCTTTCTTAGGAAAACAATAGATAAGGCTAACCCAAGCATTATCTGAAATGGGATAGATAATACCTACATCAAGCGACTTCAAAATCTTCTTTTCAACAACTTCTTTCATAGCAGGGTTCAATTTCCTTTGAGGATCTGCCTAGGTTTTATGATATTCCTCCATCAAAAACCTATGCATACATATCAAAGGAATAATCTCTTTTATGTATGTTAGGGTCCATCCAAAACCCTTCTTAAAATTCCTCAGAACGCTCATCAACTTTTCCTCTTGTAAGCTACAAAGTTCTGAAGATATAATTACTGGAAATGTAGATGACTTCCCCAAGTAAGCATACATTAAATATTTGGGAAGCACCTTCATCACAAGTTCATGATATTCCTAAATAGAACTAACAAGAGGTTTGCAAATTTCAGTAGTATCAAGTATCTCAAATCTCTCCCAAACAATTCTCGGGTTATCTTAATCCAATAGAGTATATCCATCCATTAAGTCTATAGAATCATGTTCACTCAAATCTTGCTCTAGTGATTTAACTTTACGACTCTCTTGAAAGTTAATACTACAAAAATAGTCAATTAGGACCATCCTATAACATGCATCATCCTTATAATAATAAGAAAACTTCATAGATTTTAACACATGAAATGTTACCTCTTGATTATTTATGCTCATTGTTAGCTCTCCTTTCTACATGTCAATCATTGCTCTATTAGTGGCTAGGAAATGTCTACCTAGTATGATAGGTTTCTCTTTATCTTCCTCCATGTCCAATACAATAAAATTAATAGGAAAGATAACTTTAACTATCTTCATTAGAACATCCTCTATAACCTCCCTCGGATGAGTGATCGAGCGATCAACAAGCTTAAGGGTTACAGTGGTAGAGGACACCTCTTCTAATCCTAACCTATTGAAAATGAAGAGTGGAAAAAGATTAATATTGGTACCTAAATCACATAAAGCCTTCTCATATAACTTCTCTCAAATCGCACATAGAATAGTAAATCTCCTCAGATCCTTGAGTTTACAAGAAAGTTTCTTCTGAATGATAGCACTACACTCCTCACTGAGTGCTACAGTCTCATAATCTTTAAACTTCCTCTTCTCATTAGAGATATCATTCAAGAACTTCACATACCTGAACATCTGCTTCAAACCCTCTGTAAATCAAATGATGATCATTAGCTTCTTGAATACTTTTAATAACCAAGAAAATTGTTGATCCAGTTTTTATTTTTGGAGTCTCTAAGGAAATGATGGTGGTGGTATTTCTAAGTTTTTCTTAGGGTGTGAGATTGGTTTTCCTAAAACCTTAGAAAGGTCTTCCATAAGTTTTTCAGGCTCCAAGTTCTCTTTCTCCACCTCAGAATCATTCTGGACCACTTCCTCCAACTCTCTTCCACTCCTCAACTTAACTTCCACTTCCTTCACGTGCTCACTATTCTTTTCTTTAGGGTTGACCTCAGCTTTACTAGGAAGAGTTCCTTAGGATCGATTGCTATGTGAGTTTGCAATTTTTCTGAATCGGTTCTCTATGTTTCTAATAGTTGCACCTTATCTTTGTAGTTGATTTCCCATCTGCAAAATGACTTCTTCCCAAGATAGTTTCTTATGCTTGAATTGCTGGTTTGCAATAAAACCAAAAGGATAAGAAGGTTTCATGATAGAACTACCTTAATTACTTCAATTTCTAAAATGGTTAGGTAGATTACTCCCCATTGTTGGTTTTCTACACCTTGATTGTTATTCCAATTGAAGTTTGGGTGATTCTCCCAACTGGGATTGTAATAATTGGAATAAGGTTTATTAGCCCTATTATTGTTTACATTTTGTGTCTCAAGTGATGAACCATTAAAATCAACCAGTTGCCTGAATGAATATTCCTCAATTGTTTGTGGTCCTTAAGGTTGGTTCATCCCTAACTGGTCTAGCTCTCTATATATAGAAGCTACCTGTGAAGTTAAAAATAAAAACACTTATGTGTCATGTACACTTGATACCTTTTTGGGGTTCACTTGTTTAGAAGGCCATTAAAAATTTTTGTACTCATTTCCTCAATCAGAGAATAGGTCTCATCAAATGGCTTTGACATAAGCGATTCACCAGTGACAACATCAATGATAGATCTAAAAGAACCTACTAACTTATTGTAAAAATTCTAAATTATCAACCAATTAGTAATTAATGATGAGGGCACTTCCTAAGAAGTTCCTTGAATCATTTTCAAGCTTCAAAAATAGACTCACCCTCATGGTGGCAAAAAGAAGTGATATTCTTCTTAGGTTTAGCCATTTTTTTTAAGATGGGGAATATTTAGCTAGGAATTTCTGTGCTATGCCACTCCACATCCTAATTGATCCAGGTGCTACTGAGTTTAACCATATTTTGGCTTTATCGTTCAAGATGAAAGGGAAAAGCCTTATCCTAACAACGTCATTGAAAATGCCATTACAGTGAAATGTAGCACAGAGTTCTGAGAAACTTGCTAAATGTAAGTTTGGATCTTCAGACAGGGTCCCTCAAATTGATTATTCTGCACCATTTGGACAATAGTAGACTTCAGATCAAATCTTTTAGCTTCTACAATAGGGGATTGAATAATTAAATGAATTTCATCTATCGTGGGAACAACATAGTTTCTTAAAAGTCTATGTGCATTTGGATGTTCATGGAGAAGATCATGAATATCTGAGTTATTTTGTGGATGGTTTGGAATTTCTCCTATGAGTTTTTGAAGTTTATTTAATTTCCTAAATTTTGTAATAGTTCTCTCTAGCTCAGAATCATGAGTTTTAGGTCCCATATGTTATGGACTACGCATATACAAAAGTGAAATCTCTAATCCTAAAAGTCTACATAATCAAACAAAAATCCACTTATCCTAAAAGTGCATAGGATTTAGCCCTAAGGCTAAAATCAAAACATATCCCTTAGGACCAAAAATACCACATTCATCTAAGATGAGTGGGATGAGCATACTTTTCACAATTATCCATGATGAATGGTACGTGCTCAATTTAGATAGGCAACTGAACAAACATGCAAGGAAATTGCATGGTTTTTCTGCACCATAGATATCAATCAAGTTCAACCTCAACTCATCAAGATACCATAGAAAGGTTAACTAGGTAAGATGCACTAACCAAGAGGCATCTTGCTCTATCTAAGGCAAATCCAAACATACCTCTCAAGGGAGGGAAATATAGCACTCATCTGGGATGAGCAGGTTGAGCACAACTATCGCAGTCATGCATGATGACCGGGTCATGCTCGGTTCGGACCCTATCTGTAGTTGGTAACTGAAAGAATGCTAGGAAATGGAATGGCTCTCCTGCATATGGAAAACATCAATTGAAATTGAATTTTGTTAATCAAGATATTACAAAGTTTATTTAGGGAACATGTTCTAACTAGGGAATGCTTAGCCATAAAGCGAAGCTCAAATCCTTTAAAAAGAGGGTATTTTGCACATTCATCTATGATGAGTGGGACTAAAGTATCTATCACACTCATTTATGATGGGTTGGACACACTCATTCAGACACACTTGAATCATGGAACGAAAGAGAAAATATAAGAGACTTTCTTGTGTTAGTTATAGGCCACCCATAGGACTTCCACCATACTTGTATTGCAATTCAATAATCAGTTTTAAGATATGCACTAGTCCTCTCTATGAATCTCATTATTAATGAAGGTACTTAAACTTATGATGGAAGGATTGAATCAGACACAGTGGTTCAACATTTTTTACTCCATATTTTATCTTGTTTCGTCTTCTTCCTCTAAAATTCACATTTTGGCTCCTCTTGGGCTTGGGTTTGTGCTTGATTCACCTGGAAGAAAGACTTTAAGCTCTAGATTTCATCATCTTTGGGTAAGATCTTCATCTTTGCTTTGGAAAGTTTTGATTTTTTCCATTGATTTCTTCCACATTGTGGGTATGGCCGAAAATTTTAAGACTTGGTGGAAATGGTGAGAAATCCATGGGTGAATGATTACTTAGTTTAGAATGTGTTTGTTGGAGCCTGAAAATCATATATTTGAGATTTATTGAAATTTTATTTGGAATTTCTATATTTTTCCATGGCTCCTAAGATGAAAAAAGAAAAAGAAAGGGAGTTTTTGATATGCATAAATCCACGAGCATGAAAGCACAGGATCAGTAAAACAATCTGCAATCTAAGGAATTGATTGTAAAACAAAGTTTCTTTCATTCTGGTGGAACAATATAATATATGATTGTAGAGCGATAGTAGCAAGGTTTTTGTTATTTCACTATAGTTGTTGTGATTTCTATGGTTAGAGAATTCTATGCAAATTTATCTAATGAATCTGATGATTTAGTTTATGTGAGAGGGCAATATGTGGATATAAATTCTGCTCAGATCAATCACATTTTTAAGTTGCATATTGTGCCAACTTGTTTCTATTATGAGCTTCATCCTACTAAAGAGGAATTGGATAAGATTATGTAATTTTTGACTGATGATAATGGAGTATGGAAGATTAAGAATGGATGACGGGTAAAAATTTCTTTCTCGAAGTTAAATGTTCATTCTCGTGCTTGGCATTATTTTATTTCTAATAGGTTGCTTTCTATTAATCAATTCAGCAAAGTAACTCAAGAAAGAGCCACATTGATCCATTGACAAACAAATCAATTGATATTGGCTCTTTAATTTACAAAAAATATGCTTATTTATCTAAGGGGAGGAACTACTAGAGGTATGGGTTATCCTGCTTGACGGGTAAAAATTTCTTTCTCGAAGTTAAATGTTCATTCTCGTGCTTGGCATTATTTTATTTCTAATAGGTTGCTTTCTATTAATCAATTCAGCAAAGTAACTCAAGAAAGAGCCACATTGATCCATTGACAAACAAATCAATTGATATTGGCTCTTTAATTTACAAAAAATATGCTTATTTATCTAAGGGGAGGAACTACTAGAGGTATGGGTTATCCTGCTTTTATTGCTACCATGTGTGTTGAATCTGGAATAAAATATGAGACTTAGGAAGAATTTTTACCATCTCATAAACCTATTGGAAAACTAATTTGGAAATGTATGGAAAGCATACTGAAGTAAAATCTAGAAGTAGAGGCTCTGATATTCCTTCTACTTCAGTTTCACTTCAATGTCTATACCTGCTACATCTGGTACTACTTCACTTGATATTGTAATGGAACAATTGTTCATTCAATAAGGAGATATCTTAACATTACAGAATCAGCGGAAGAGTTTAGAAAGCCATCTTTGTTATAATCTTGAGTATATGCAGAGAAGACTAGATGTTGATATTGCTTATCATGAGGCATTGAAGAAATTCTTACAGGGTGACTACTCGGTAGTATTTCCTACTTTCCCCAAATACATGTCTTATAAACTTGATAATATGGAGAAGGGTTTATGCTTTGATGTTGATGATGAAGAGGATGATGAAGATAATGATGATAAAGGTGATGATGATGTGTAGTGTTATTTGTTTGTTTGTTTTGTTGTGTTTTATTTTCTATTTTCATGTTTAGATTTCTTGTAGTTAGTTTATTATTGTATGTTAGTGTTTAAATTTACATTGGTATAAATGGTTAAAGTCATGTTTATTGTACTAAACTGTTATGTTGTTTTTAATGTTTATTTTTCACTTCAATGTAAATGTTATAATAGTCTTTTTTATTTTAAGACATGCTAATTTCACTTATCTTTAC
Source organism: Phalaenopsis equestris (assembly GCF_001263595.1). Lineage (NCBI taxonomy): Eukaryota > Viridiplantae > Streptophyta > Magnoliopsida > Asparagales > Orchidaceae > Phalaenopsis > Phalaenopsis equestris. The sequence continues at coordinate 176,879 of NW_018165641.1, forward strand.
TACTTGTACATGTACTAATCTATTTTTTTTAAACTTTTTGCCTGAACTAATCTGTTGAAATTAATTAAAAATTTAAGTTTAGGGGAAAGGAGAAAATCTTTTTAAAATAACTAAAATTTATTTGTACTTAAAGAGCTATATATTTTTAAAATTAATTTTAACATAACCCTTAGTATATTGGGTTAGCTTTAGATAACTATATTTTTTATTTTAAAACTTAAGTAAAAGTTTTTTTATAATAAAGGTTAGTTCTAAAGTTAAAATATTTAGTTTGAGAGGATAAGATCATGTTTTTACCATTTAAAGTAAAGAGAATTGTGTTTTTAGAATTGTCAAGAATTTTATAGTTTTACTTTAAAAAGAAGAAATTGAGACATTATGAAAAAAATTTTCAAAGAAAATACAATTTTGTCAAAATAAGGAAATGTGAAAAGCTTTTAACTTTAAGAGGAGGCTGGAGGAGTTCAAAACCATTAAAAGTTATCCAGATATGGTAACCCTCACATGACATGAAAATAAAAAGAAAGGATTGAGAAAGATCCTAAAGAAAAAGAAAAGAAAAATCAAAAGAAAAAAAGAAGAGCAAGAATGAAAAAGTGTGAGAAGAAGCTTGAGGAGATGTCTAAGAGATGTCTAATAAAAATAATAAAAAATTGGCTCCACTTGAATGATCATAAGGAAAGGAACTTAATTAAATTTCTAAGTTAAAGCTTAAATATTAGCATCCTTACTAATGAAGTCTTTATGAATTTCTTTTTATTATAATTCTTATAAGCATTAAAAATATGACCAAATTACAATTATTCTTGAAATAAATAGAAAACCAGAACTCTTAGACTTGACTACTATATATTCTTAAATTTTAGTTTTAATTTGAGTTATTAAAATTTTTTTCTTAAGTTTCACTATCACATTTATAAAACAAAAACTATATAAATCTCTAAGTTAAACTCACTTCTACAAGTTATAATTTTTACATAGTATAAATGAGTTACTTGAGGACAAGTAATGTTTAAGTTTAAGGGAATGATCCACCTTAAAATTACCTATTTTTTGTGCATATTTTGTGATCGTTTTATGCATATTTTATGTAATTTTGCACTTTAAAGGAAGGTATTTTGAATTTTTTTGGTTTCAGGCACATAGAATGGACATTTGGAGAAAATGAGGGAAAAATTGTGCAAAATTGTATAGCGCCATAGCGCCACCCACTGGCACTATAGCGCTACAAACACGGGCAAAGGGCATTATAGCGCCCAGACTGGCGCTATAACGCCTGTAACTTTCCTTCTAGAAGATCTATTGAATATGACCATATTTTGAAGGGGTGTCTAAATCAACCCTTGGTTAGTTTTAGATATCTATTAATATGGACAAAAATTGGACAAAATAGAGGACTTTTTGGTACCATTTGAAGTCCCACTTTAGTGTTTAAGTGTATGCTTTAGTGTATTTTGTGTTGTAAGAGTAAGAGTTTGGAGATTTCTTTATGAGACTCTAAAGTTTGTGTTGGAGAGAAGACATAAGGTATTTTGTATTTGTGTTTAAGTTTTTGTTTCTAAGACTTTGATTTCAATATAAATTTGGTGTTTTTATTTTATTCTCCATGAATTCTGAGTAGTTCCCTTTCTTTCTCCTTACTCTTGGGAATTAATCTTGCGCTTGGGAATTAATCTTGCGAATTAATCTTGCGGGAAGAGAATCGTTTAAGGATTTCTTTTTACTTTTAAAAATTTTGATGAAATTTTCAGCGATTCTTCATTGAATTTGCAAATTGGCCACTTGTTAGGTTAAAATCTGTTGAGACCCAAGAGGGCTATGATTTCACCCAACTAGTGAGTGTCACACTTCATTCTGGGTAGAGCTGTTGCGATCACCTAAGGAGGGGTAGAATCATAGAATTGCGATCACGTAAGGAGGGGGAGTGCAAATAGATAGAGATATAAGTCCTAAGGAGGGGGAGTGCAAATAGATAGAGATATAAGTTTTGATGTGCGTAAAATTGGTGTTTCTAGGGTGACATGCTAGATCCTTTACCAATTTGATCTATTGTTGGAACTAAGCGTCCCTAGTAGGTCATCCCTAGTAGATCATATAGAGAGGACACAGTGATTAATCTAGGGTGAGAGGCCAGAATCTACTCAGCACTACAGCACAAGTTGGTGAAAAACTCTAAATTAGCCAATGTTCTTTGCTAGCATCGGGGGGGCGTCGGGAGGGCGTAAAGAATAAGAATGGTCCTATTTTTCACAATACAACATCATATTTTTAGTCATTCAAATTCTACATAGATTATTATCTCATTGCAAGGGGAAACATCTATTCATATTATTCAAACTCGTTAGAATTACTTTTATTAAACTGTTAAATATAGTTGTTTTCATTTGCTTTAATTTATTCTTAACCATTGTTATCATTTCATTTTCATTTAAATCTTCAATTTAACTACAATTTGCTTTTGAGTTTAATAAGCCAATTTAAATAGTTAAACTATTCTCGTGGAATCGTTACTAGGGTTTTTGAGGAAAATTCTATATTACTTAAAATGATATGTATATTTGTGTAGTACCTCTAGTGTAAAGTTTTACTATTTATTTTCCATATCATTACATGTTTTCACACTAGGAGCTGAATATAAATTGGGTCAAGTTTTTGGCAATATTTTGGAGATTAAAAATACACTTAATTACTGGTCGGGTCGACTGTGTGACCCGAAGGTCAACGCATAGAGCGTAAAATAATGTGGGTGAGTACCCATAAAAGAGGCTACTCAACTTCTAAAGGAAGGACTATCATGACTAGAAGGTCGACACATAAAAGCATACAGGAGATGTCTTTAAGTTGACATTCGCAACATCGCTTATTAGTTCTCTGAATTACAATAAGGATTTTAATAAGAGAATTTTGATACTCAATATGCAGAAGAATTTTTATGTTACTACTTCCACTTTCACTACACACCCCAAGCTTCTTTGCAGTGGTCAGTTTTTATTTCTGTAGTCTTTGAAAATTTTTGTGAAGATTACTATATGTGGTGAATTTTCTTTTTTAATTTGGAAGAGTTATATTTATTTTTAGATGAAAACCCTCCACTAATGCTTGAGCTCTAGAATTCTCAGCGCACTAATGTATTCATCAGTAATACCTAATTAGCTTAATCACATAAACAAGCAGATGATTTAATTGGTTTCTAAAACTATCTATATTTTAGAGATACCAAGTTAATCATCATGAGAATTTCTTAATTTTTAGGAGAAAGCTCATAAAAAAGAGGGATCCAAGTCATCAAGACTAAGTGTGAAACCTACAAACCACAAGAACTTGCAAATCCTGAGAAGGAGCTTACATGGTTTGGGTCAAACTCATCTTTAGGATCTATCCTAGATTCAACCTCGAGAAACATCAAAGGCAAACCCAAGACAAGATCAACTTGGGGACACGGTCGGAATCAATAGGTATAGGGACAAGAAGCTTCCTAATCCATCACCTCTTGGTAAAGATAAATCTTGGTTAGATGAATATGAAGGTCAAACTAGCAACGTTGGATATCAAGATATATTGATGAGTCATGAACTGATTATAGAGATAAAGTGCTCTAATCAGTTCAACGTGACCATTGACAAAGTGATAATAATCAACCAATTTATATAAAATATCAATGATGTTAGATGGGATGATCCAACGCATAGTGATGCTCTCTCACCAAGAATAGATGAATAAGTTAGTAAGGCTCTTGATTAGTGAGGTACAATTTTCTAGTTAGGTGGTTAAATACTCGAGGTAGCCTAACTAAATCATATGCTAAACAAATAACGTGTCTTAAAAATAAAATGCACTCATATAGAGCCTAACCAGAAGGAACACTTACTCAAATTGAATGAGGCACTCTCAAATAGCCAAAAAATTGTTTCCCGACTAAACATGGATCAACTGAGACTAAAAATATGGTTTAACTGATACATCATGTTATCAACAAGAGATTTTGGGGTGCTCCCCCCAATCGAAGTATGAAACATTCATTTCAACCTTGCTAAATAAGTGAAAGAGGTAGAATAAAACACTTTAAAGCAAAGGCAAGGAAGCCCCTCACTATCAACTATAGAAGTCATTCTACACATAGCACCAGAGATGTTTTGATTTTTAGTGTAGCTAAATCCAAACTTTCCTTCTAGAGGACTATTATGCCACTTAAAGCTCACACATCATGGTTTGGTGAATAGTCCATACCTTAAGCGACAACCCATGATGCAGTAGTCTATCAATTTAAGGAGACTAATGATAGAAAAGATGGATATCTTTCATATCATCCATGTCATGCAACTCCTTATCCAAGAAGTCACCTTTTTTAAGGAGACCTATACGGGTTCCCGGATGCATTATCTCTAGGATCTACCTTAAGCTCTGCCTCAAAATTTCCTTGAGGCAGCTCAATCAACTAGGGAGCTAACTCTCTCCAAAATCAAATCCATAGTTTACTTAACAGGGGTCAGAATATCAAGGGACTTGGTGGAAGGAATTTTCCTTACACATTGGGTAGCCGCTTATATCGGACGATCAGCCCTTATCCTTAAACAAGTTGAGAAATGATGGGAGTGTACCTCGGATATCCCTTTATCAACATAGGACAAATTCATCTTATATGTTGAAGAGGAAAATACAATACTTTCATTATAACTTATGGAAATGATGGTCACATCATTTCCATAAGTGTGAGCAAAGCTGCTATAACAACATCATTAATGATGTCTAGTCCAAAAATTGGAGCAATGGCTCTAAGTATCACACTAAGGGCTCCATGCAACTCATTGAAGGTTCTTATAGCTTGCACAACAGATGAAAAATGTCTAGATCTTGTAGTGTACCAAGAATTATATCTTGGTGTCCTACCACAAGGATTACGAGGTGGGGTAAAAGGAGGAGCTCTTGCACAACCTGCTTAGATGTTCAAGTGATTTGAGCAAGGAACTCTTCTCTATAAATAAGACTCTATCCTCTAAAAGAGGAAACTAATCTAATAATCTTCTTAGATAGAATATCTGTAGTGGAGTCATCAACATGAATCATTGGTTTAGAGCAATTTGCATCTTGGGGAGGGAGAACCCCACCCCAACTATCTTAGTCAGAGTATAATCCACACAGCTGGATAGCATAAAGAAACGATTCTCAGCTGAAGTGATTTGATCATCATCACATATTGGAACCAAAATGAGTCATGGAAGAGGTATGGATCACACACCCACTAGATGAGAAAGATGATTCTCAAGATATATGATTTAAGTGTCTTCCTGTGCTGGAACATAAATGAGTCGTGGTGGGGACATGATTCACATCATCAGAGGACGAGAGAGGTGATTCTCAGCCGATGAGATTTAAGTTTTATCCCGTGTTGAAACCAAAATGATTCATGGTGGGACATAGTCCGCACCCCTAGAGGATAAGGATGGTTATTATCAGATGATGGGATTTAAGTGTCATCCAAGGCTAGAATTAAAACAAATCGTGGTGGGGACATTTTCCACACCGCCAGAGGAGGAGAGGTGATTATTGACAGATGAATTTAAGCATCATCCTGGTTGTAACTGAAATGATTCATGTCGAGGACATGGTCCACACTAGCATAGGACATGAAAGATGATTCTTAGCCGACGGGATTTTAGCATCATCTCGGGCTAGAATCAAAAAAGAGTCATGGTGGGGACATGGTCCCGCACTGCCAGAGGATAGAGAAAAATGATTCTCAACCAACGGAATTTAAGCAACATCCCAGTCAAGAACCAAAATGAGTCATAGTGGGAACATGGTCTGCACCACCAGAGGATGAGAAAGATGACTCTTAACCAACGGGGTTTTAACATCATCTCAGCCTAGAACCAAAGAGAATCATGGCGGGGACATGGTCCTCATAGCCAGAGGACCGAGAAAAATAATACTTAGTCGATGGGATTTAAACTTCATCCTAGGCTAGAACCGAAATAATTCATTTCATGAAAATGGTCTGTACCACTAAAGGATCATACCATAAGAGGTAATGCTAGTGCTTTTAGATAGTGTAGAATTCACAAGGAAGAAAATTCTTGAAAATATGGAAGGGCCATAAGAAAGGTTAGAAACTACAAAAGAGCATTATAGCACATTGTTAATTGGTACTGGCCTCTTCCTTGAAATAAAAGCAACACTGATATAAGTATTTACAAAAAAAGAAATGCCACGTACACAAATCCTTTTCAAAGGAGGGCACATTGCCAATTCTTGATGGGAATGTGGTCCCCACAGCCAATCAAGGTAGCAAAATGACTCTCAATCTAGAGAGAGACAAAGGCAACCCTTGAATTGGAGTTAGGACAGGTACAGAAACATATTGCAGAACATGTTTCTAAATTCGCAGAGAAAAATTCCTAGTCCTCCAGGCCTTCCTGTCTAAGTAGGGGGCAGATGGAACCTTAGGGGAACCGGAACAGAAGGAGTTGAAATAGAAGCCACACCGGTGAGAGAATTGACAAATCTACTATCAACAGAAGACTCACCTGCTTTTAACAAAGAGATCCTTGGGAACATCAAAGGACAACTCGATAGTCTGGGAAAGACAGACAGGCACGTTAGCGTATCACTTTCGAGTGTCGACCTCCTTTCATAAAAGAAGCGGGTGTAACATGATCCACGACAGCAGAAACAACTTGATATGCACAAATACTCTTTTAAGGGGGAAGGGATAGAAAAAATGCCTCAAAGGGTGTAGGATTATATAAGGTAATCCCAAAAAGGTGCTCAAAAGAATTGAAGGTTATGACACTCTCGAGAGCACAAAAATGGTCAGAGGGAAGGAAACACAGTTCCCCCGGTAGTAGCGACCACGAATACCTTCTTGCTCTCGCTAATGCTGGGTAAAAAGGGACAATGATCAGAAAAAAGGAAAGGTTTAAAAACCCATCACAAAATTATAATGACATCGATGCATGTGCTATCGCAATAACCAAATTGTTGATGGTGAGATAAGGGAAAGAATGCATCAAGTCACTAACCATACCAACTGACACATAAAATGAAAACCATGGTCTAACAAAAACGCTCAATAGTGACTCGAGAGAAAAAATCCAACTCATGATAATATGAGTGAAACTCTAAATATGGAGAGAGAGAGAGAGAGGCTATAACTCCATAACAAAAGACAAACTCCTATTATTAAGAGATAGATTAATCCCCAACTGATTCATCATTCTATTTTTGTTCCTTTCTCTTTTTATTTTTGTAAAAGAGTCACCAACTTATCAATAACCATATACTTTCCTTTTTCAAATAAATCTCTCTTCTGGATTGTATAAATGATCAGAAGAAGGGAGGAACTCAAAATGACGGACATACAACAAAGATGACAAACAGAGAAACAATGTGGAGAACCTACATATGGTAAACGTTGAAAGGGTATGTCAAGTATGACTGCCCAAATAAGATTGGATAGAAGCATCTTGGAATAGTATATGTGAATGAATACCTAAATGGAGTACCCACAACCAGAGATTCATATGTATGTGTTTGTTCTAGGGTTAAGAGCACTCCCAAAGGGGTGCATCCCACTTGGTTAATACATCTTGTGGGATACCCAAGTTTCATACCCAAGAATATACTTGATAAAAGGGTTTTTGCTTTACTATCATAAACCTGGGACAAGAAGTCAATAGAGGAATGCTATTCAGTATGGGAAAGTTTTGATGCTTTAAAGATCATGCTAAGCCATTAGGCAGAGAGTTAGTCTCTCACATCCTGAATGGGTAGCGGCTCATCAACACACGGAGCCCACAAGAATAACCTAAATCATCTTGTTGACAGGGATATCCCAATACATCAAAGCACGTCTGGGCTATGAGGGGAGAGGGTAAATCGTCATATCCCAAACGGGTAGTAGCTTATCAGCATTGAACCATCAAGACGATATCGATGAAGTCAAAGGAGAAACAGGGCTCAAAGAGTCTTAACAACATGAAGGGTAGAGTAATCCTGAAAATGTAGAGGTGACTAGGTTGAGGTACCACACACCCATCATTCTAAGCTACTAGAACACTATGCCTACCCGGTCATGAAGGTAGTCAACCCAACACATCTTGAGATCTATGGTTAGTAATCTATGAATTAGTCATCCATGAGAACCTTGATAGCCTTAAAGTTAGAGGAAAGAAGCTCTATCCTATGATTTTAGGTGGAGTTCCAAAAGGTGTGACTTGTACCCACCAAAATGGAAATGATTTCTCAAAAAAGAATAGAAGTGGAGGTTCGGCTGCAAAGCTGGATATACTCCCAACAAAAAAACTTACTCCCCATCTGGGGAGCCTTCTAACATCTGAAGCGCACTAGACAACCATCTACTTAGAAATATATGTTGGGCTAGTCAGGTCAGATAAGATAGAGAGCTTCTCTTTGGTACATGCAAGTATGATGCAGCTCTTTACCACAATCTTAAGAGTGGAGGCCCAATTAATCATGACTGAGGATATTTCCATACAAGCAACCCCCTTTAAAATTAGGCTGAAGGCCATGCAAGAAAGGAAAGGTGGGTTTTAAAAGTCCTAAATCTTTCAATCCTAAAATTTTGATTATTTTAATATTTTATTGTTAGGATTTTAAGTAGAAAAATTATAATTTTAAGGTCCTTAATGAGCCTAGATTATAATCTTTGTGATATCCCAGATCAACCAAAAATAAATAATAAAAGCAATCTAGCATGCATGCACTCAATAAAAGAGTAAAGCACTCTAAAATATATAAAAGAGGTCAAATACTGCTGGATCAAGAACATATCCTAGGAAAGCAGGAAAAGTGATCAAACTCTGAATATACAGTCCCAGTCATAGATCAATATAAAAAAATAGAATTCAGACTTAAGGTACGAGACACGAGCTAATGCTCCTGATCTTCGCCAAAAAGTTTGATGTGTTATTTGCCTCAAAACTGTTGTTATACCTTATTTTCTATACCGACTAATCTTAGGGACTTTATCAAATACATTATAAGACAAAATAAACTCAACCTACATAAAAATAATCATTAGCAGGAAAGCCAACAACATGCAACATATAAGGAGTTGTGCCCTATAATTGAGGGAGCTAAATAGCACCTGCAAACAAAAGCTTAGAAAACATTACGGGCTCCCCATATTTATAATTGTGTGTGCATGTATGGGCTCGACTCCTCGCAAAAGAATGCCCTAATACAGTACGATGCACATCAAGCATGCTAGCACACCAAAAAGGAAAAATTTGATGTATGAAAAGCACAAGTAAAACCAACACAAAACAATAGCCATAGGTGTCAAAAACTACTTAGTGTCCAAAATCCTAGCCTAGCACACCTTCTAATGATAAGTGTCATAACCAGCATCTAAGTGTTGGGTGAGTCTCCAAGTATGTGTAAATTTGATGAGGTTGTTGCACCACCGGCCACCTCTTAAAGATCCAAGGGATCTAACAAGTGTCACCATGGATGGATTTTAAAAGGTGTTGGCCTTACATATGGCCTAGTTTGCTACATGCTTAATTTAAAAATTATGGTGAGTGTAATAAGCGTAAAGATATAACTTTTTTGTCTAAAATAAGGGCCATTAAATGCAATCTCATAACATGAGAGGAGACTCAAGTTAGATCCCTTGGATCCTTAGCACAATCATACTATGTCAATCCCGACTTAGCACAATCATACTCATGTCAATCCCGATGACTTAACTCACATTGCTCCCAGGAATCAACCTGACAAGCAATGCTCATTAAAGCATTGTGAATAATACGGGGTCGCTCTCTTAATGAGTTTTTCTCATCCATACATGCATGAAAAAGTAAATGAAAACAACCATATGATGAGTGGTGAGACTGAGTTACCACTGATCTAGTGGCTCAAGAAAGGATGGACATGATGTGAAGGTAGCGGGTTGAACGAATAAGTATGTCAAAAAGGCAGTGACCCAAACAAATGGGTATGCAATGAAGCAGTGACCTAAGGGATGGGCATGTCATGAAGACATCAGCTCAAATAAATGGATATGTTGAGGAGGTAGTGACCCACGAGATGGGCATGTTGTGAAGGTTGTAACCCAAATAAATGGTTATACCGAGGAAGCAATGACCCAGAGGATGGGCATGTCGTGAAGGAAGCAGCCCAAATAAAAAGGGTATATCAAGGAGGGACTGACTTAGGGATGCTAATTCTCACTAGGGGGAATCCCTAATGCATGAGAAAAAAAAACACATAAAGATTTGGTGCACAATGCAAGCAGGTAAGCACACACATGATCATGCAAAAAATGTACTATTTGTACCAAAGTGGTTGGTCAACCGAGCCAAGGGTGGCTTGTTGGACCAAAGTGCTAAGCTTACTAGATTGTGGCAACTGGTTGAAGCAGAAGTGTTGTCGATCAACTTGGGCTGTCGACCAAGGCATAAGTGATGTCGATAGACACGGGACGACCAATGGAGGCACAAGTGATGTCAATCAGGCTGAGGCAGCTGGTCTTGGCAACGTACAAATGCAGGATGCTCCATGTAAGACATAAAAAATGCTACAATTCCAATCAAGCAATCATTCTTGAAAACGAGCTATACTCATGCTAACAGCCTCACATAAAATACCTTTGGTTTAGCACTTAGATTTGCAGCATAATCTCCTCCTGCTTTGGTGAGGTGTATAGGGGGATCTTCCTTCGGATCTCCAAAGGGAAAACACTCCATAATATTGTGAAATGGGCTGGCTAATATTTTTTTTCCATTTCAGAACTCCTCATGATTTTGCAAAGTGATCTAGCTACAAAGTTTCCTCACTTTGAAAAACTCAAATATCATAACCTCTTCAAGGAAGGTTGGGCATGCCAAAGCAAGGAGAGATTGGGACTCCAACCCATCGAAACTTTGTTCTATAGTTTACAATAGGGGATAGCTAGGTTCTATTAGGGGTTCAACCACAGATAGATATCCTAATCCTAGGATCTCCTCTAGGAAAACAACGATCAATTGCAAAGGAATGTGGCTACACCGATTAATGTCGGCCAATGCACTCACCTAGTGTGTGCCACTGAACCCACATGTCTATAAAGACTAACCCCAGGGCTAGCTAAGAATAAAAAGGCAAACGATCTAAGGAGTTTATACCATCGCATTGATTGATGGTTGCCCAATGAAGTTCATGAAGAATCTCTCCTCGAGAGGGTAGAGGACGTCCCACTTTTCATGTTGTGATGTCATTGATGTCCATTGATAGTGATGCACTCTAGTGTGGCTTTCGATGAGGAAATGAAGGACCGTGAGGTGCTTTAGTGGAGAAGCTTATCGGCGGCAGAAAAGATGCAAGGGAGAGGGAGCGGTTCTGCCCTAGGTCGTACGAGCGAAGGAGATTATTATTTGAAAAAGTCTTTGTCGGCATAAGAGGAAGTAGAGGGCTTTGATTAGGAGAAACTAAAGAAGGTGCAAGGGATCTAGGATCCTACTAGAATTTTGCATGAGAGAGGGTTGGGGCTGGCGGGAGCGGGTTTTTGGCATCAAGATAGACTGGTGGGATGTCACCAGCAAGTACAGAAAACATGTGTGAGAAACCAGCATAAGCAAGGGCATGAGACCAAATGTCGTAGTAAATTCCTCAAGTAAGAGCTCCAGCATGGAGAGAACAATTGGAGATGGGATTGGTTTCACTGGCGAGGAGCATTGGCGGGTGGATGAGTTTGCTTGAGAGAGAGGCATGACCAAGAGAGCAGTGCGATGGGGAGCTAGGGCACGCAATCAGACTCTCGAGGAGCATGCATGAGTTTAAATATGCTTTTTTTCTTTTTTATTTTATTTTGTAATATAAATGCACCAATTTATTCATAACCTACTCATGTGCAAAACTAAAGTAATATGGATGTCATCTATGGGTAAAATTGCATTTTGAACATGCTCATGTAGTCTGTTTCATCATCCATGATCACTTGGACAAATTCATTGATGATAGGGCCAATTTAAGTCCAATTTGCATGTGATGCGATGAATGAGATCTTTTGGTCAAATGGAGTCATACGATAAGCAAAATGTTGACTGGCCTTTGACTAAGTCGCAAGCAAGGTCTGACAGAGCAACATCGGGCGTGTGCCCCTCATCACACATCGTAAGATCCCAAATGGATGTATTGCATTACAATAATTAACACATTCATCAAGCAAAGTACCATAGTGCTGAGGTGGACATTCCACATGTACGACCTTAATAGTGATGCCAGCAGAAACATATCCCTAATTGAAAACAATAACATAGGAAGACATATAGGAAATCATGACCATCATGATCCCCAATTCACAGAGATATGAGCAGCATCAATCTTAAAGGAAACCTTAATATCTTTCCCAAAGTTATGTTTCCACTACTTGAAATCTATTCTGCTTTCAATAGAACTAGGATTTCAAACCTCTTTTTGATAATTGTCATGCTATGTTAGCCAAATTAGTTAATTAGAAACTTTTATGTGAAAATAAATATTACACTTTTTCTGTGGGATAGATACACGATCCTTAACAACATTACTACTTGACACGTGCACTTGTGTCATATGACCAACTTACATCCTTGTAAGTTTTGTTGCATCAACTATATGGAATATAAGCACACTACAGATATGTAGAATTATTAGTGGCCTATTGAAGATGGAGAGAGTAACCATGCCCAGTGGAGCCTCTAGAAAAATTGTTCGCACGTGGAGAAGGTATGGAAGAGAAAACGATGCACATAGGCTTTAAGGTATCCCACTTATGATGAACTACAATATCAATGAATGGTATAATGCCCCAAGGAACGCAAATATTACCTTATGATGGATCTAATCCCAAAGTGATTATTTCGTTACTCTGGGAGGTTACTTAAACCATTTTTTCCTTGGTCCTAAAATGATAATGTTTATTTTAGTTCTAAGGTCTGGTATCTCTGAAGAGACAAGCCTCTTTAGTTAATTACATCTTTGAAAATAATAATTCCTAATAAAAACTCTGGATTAAAATAGTGTTACTTATTTTTGCAGAGGAAAATAGTAGATATCAAGATTGGTATATGAAAATTCAAGTGGAATAGCTCAAATTATGAACAATTATTATTGGAAACCAATAGAAGAAAAGTAAAGAATATTGGATACTGAAAGACCTAGTGGAAGCACTAGTCTACTGATATACCAAAAATATATGTATTTTTAGACTCATATTTAATACTCAATTTTTTGTTATATTGCACTTTAATGGAGGATATTTTTCATGTTTTCTTGCATGTTGTTGATTTTTAGGACTTGGAGCAAAAAGGAAGAAAAAAATGAAATTTGGAGTCAAAATGGAGAATATGAAAATTTGTTCAACACCGACGGCACCAAACTAGGCGTCGACTATGCCATTTGACAGAGAGCAGCGAATTAAATAGAAGATCTAGGCGTCGACTATGCCATTTGACAGAGAGCATCGAATTAAATAGAAGACCATTGGCCAGTGTTGGTGCAGATCTTGTTTCTAGAATATTTGATGAATTTGAAAGCTTTTTGAAGAGCTTTTGGATGCACCTATTGGAGAAATAACTCTAGGCTTTATTTAGGACCAAAATTGATCATAAAAGGCACTCTTCCTGACTTCTCATTGCCCAAAATTCAACCTCCTATGCACCACATACTCTTCAATTTCATTCCACAACCATTTAAAATCCATTATTCTTATAATTTAGAGTTTTTGTGGTGAGCTTAAGTGTGAATTCTTCTTTAAGAGTTGTTGGAGAAGGAGAAAAGTAAGAAATTTTTTCTTCCTACATTTCCTAGGAGAGGCTACAAGGGATTTGTTTTGAGAAAGAGTTTCAGATAGTGTTGTTTATTTAATAGTATTGTATGAATAGTATTGTATGAACTTTCTTTGTGTTTTGTTGTAACTTTCTCATGAAGTCTGAGTAGTTACTTTCTCATGAA
>NW_018165641.1:190863-205044 GCF_001263595.1 Phalaenopsis equestris
GTGGTGAAATGAAGAGATATGGATGTGCCAATATTAAAATATAAAATAAATCATGATGGTTTTTCAACTCCAAACTTAATTTACTTTTAATCTGGTCAATTGAATTGTTAAAATTTATTGTGAAACATATGATCCGGGAAATGAAGTTTGAGTTCTACAACAGAGTGAGGATCCCATTTGATTTCATGAAGGAGAATTTCATTCATGGAATTAAGTGCAAATATATAGGGAAATATACATTGTTGGGTGTAGAATTGGAGATTATAGGGTGACTAAAAATCCCCAATTTGATCTTAGTGTTTAAGAACTAAAGTGAGAGTTAGCCTTCAAGGGAATGGAAGTGGGAGCTCTGGAGTGGGAGCTAGTATCCTCCTAGCCTAGCCATGGATTTAGAGACTAAACCTGGGATTAGCCAATGAATTTCTATAACATTGTATCAGGGTAGAAAATTAAAACTGCTCCTATTTTGTACAATAAATATTCTAACCATTTATCTCATCTCATTTTACCAAATTCTCATTGTAGTGGGAAATATGTTTTTTCACATAAGAAATCTCCATCACATAAATATAGTTTAATAGTTTATTAGTTTAATAGTTTAGTAGTTATTGTTTAAACTTTACATTTCAATTTTGCTAGTAGTTAAATAATTTAGTTCTGATAATATCTCAACATTCAAAATTAGTGACAGTAATTTCGTTTTACTTTTTGTGAATTTCCTAGTTAATTTATCATTTCAAATTTAAACCTTTTTCTGTGGGATCGATATTTGGGGTTTAAATAAAAAATCCTTTATTACTTGATAATGATGCGTATACTTGTTTATAATCCCAACAATAATTGTTTAAATTTCTTAATTATATATAGAGCATCAAGTTTTTGGCATTGTTTCATAGCGGAGTTAACTTTATAATTTTTACACTACTATATTTCTCGGGATCAAGTTTTTGGCGCCGTTGTCGGGGAAGGTAACAGTAAATTAAATAGATTTGGTAAATTAAGAAATTTAGAGATAATTATATAAAAAGTTATTTTTAAGATTTTTTTTTTTGCTTATTATATTTGTTTATGCGAAATATTGGATCTGAAAGTTTAGTACCTTACGATTCAAAAGTAGAATGTACTATTAGAAAAATTCAAAAAAAAAATAAAAAGCATTTAAAATTTTGAACAGAACGGCAAATAATTTAGATAATCAAATAAATGCAAATTGACAAAGACCTTTAAAAGATTATGCTAATCCAACAGCAGATGAACTTCACTTAACTATTCAAAATCTTGATGTTTTTGCTAATTCATTTGTGCTTAAACTTGTTATTATCCAAATGATACAAAATAATCAATTTGAAGGAACACCTACTGAAGATCCTAACTTACATCTTGCTAGTTTTCTTGAAATATGTGCTACTTTTAAATATGACGAAGTGTCTGACGATGTTGTTTGGCCTAGACTTTTTCCTTTTGCATTAAGGGATAAAGCCAAAGCTTGGTTAAATTCATTAGTAACTATATCTATCAGAACTTAGGGAGAACTATCACAAAAATTCTTGGCTAAATATTTTCCACCCTCAAAAATTGCTAAGCTTAGAAATGATATTACAACTTTTTGTCAGTTTGAAGGGGAATCGATATATGAAGCTTGGGAAAGATTTAAAGATTTTCTTAGAAAATGTCCACACCATGCTTTACCAGATTGGTTAATAATTCAAACATTTTACAATGGATTAGTGGGATCACTTAGATCTATTATAAATGTTGCTGCATGTGGATCACTAATGTCAAAACCTTTTGATGAAGCATACTCTTTAATAGAAGAAACAACTACTAACAATTTTTAATGGCCCTATGAAAGGATAAATCCTAAGAGAGTAGCTAGTATTCATGATTCTAATGCAGTTTCTATTTTGGCATCTCAAATTGCTGCTACTTCTATCTATTTGAAAAAGATTAATCAAATTTGAGTGAACTATTCTCGAATACCCCCAGTATTAGAGGAAAGTTTAATAGGACAGATAATTGATACTCAATCATCTTATGAAACTTTGAATGCTATAAATAATTGAAATAACAATCCCTATTCTAATTATTATAACCTTGGATGGAAAAATCACCCTAATTTTAGTTGGAATATTTATAACTCAGTGAATCCCTCGGGAAATTTGAATAACTAAGGAAATCCTAATTATCGACCTTATTATCTTCCTGGATTTAACTTTAACCCTAACCCATAAGTTAAGGAAAAGAAGTTGACGATGGAAGAAGTAATGTTGAATATAGGAAATCAAATACAAAATCAAGGGGCTGCTATTAGAAATATTGAAAATTAATTAGGACATATTCCTACTACACTTAGTAACAGACCTTCAGGAATTCTTCTGAGAACTGTGGAAGTTAATTTAAAAGATTAAAATAAGGTGCAAATTAAAGTTATTCAATTACAAAGTGGAAAAGAAGTTGAAACAAGAATCCAAAGAGAAAGATCCAAAGATAAATTGAAATTGATGAAGAGAAGGAAGAAATGGAAAATGACATAGGATCAACATATGCGGAAAAATGAATAAGCACAAGTTTCCTTAAAAAAACCATTACCTCTGTTTCCTCAACGACTGAAGCATAAGAATAAAGATAAAAAATTTACAAACTTTTTGAAAATCCTTAAGAAGTTAATGATAAACATTCCTTTCGTTGAATCTTCGGAACAAATGTCAAGTTATGTGAGATTTATGAAGGATATACTAAATAAGAAAATGAAGTTTGCATATCACGAGACCGTTGCACTCAATGAAGAGTGTAGTGTTATTATTCAGAAAAAGCTTCCTGAAAAATTAAAAGATCCTGGTAGTTTTACTATACCTTGTGTTATTGGTGAAAAGTTTTTTGGAAAAGCCTTATGTGATTTAGGAGCGAGCATCAATCTTATGCCTCTACCGATTTTTAAACGCTTAGATTTGGGAGAGATTTCCTCTACTTTTGACTCTTCAGTTAGCTAATTGGTCAATAATGTATCCAAAAGGAGTTATAGAAGATGTATTAATTAAAGCGGATAAATTTATTTTCCTTGTAAACTTTATAGTATTAGATATGGAGGAAGATAAAGAAATTTCTATTATTTTAGGAAGACTGTTTCTTGCAACAGGGAGAGTTGTAATAGAAGTACAAAAAGGAGAATTAATAATGAGAGTTAACGATCAAGAAGTAACATTTAATATTGCAAAAGCTATGAAATATCCTGCAATAGAAAAAGATAATGAATGTTTTAGGATGGAAGTTACTGATTATCTGGTAATGAACAATTTAAAGAAGAGTTTGAAGACAAATTAAGGTAAGGAGAATTTTTTTAGAACGAGGACGAAATAAAAGAAAAAGATTTAGATTATATTCAGGACAGATTTGAATCTTTAGATTTGTTGGAAAATGATAATAAAAATCTTATTCCTTCAAGTATTAAAGCACCTGAACTTGAACTGAAAGTATTAATTGCCCATTTAAAATATGTGTTTTTAGGAGAGTCATCTACATTGCATGTTATTGTATCTTTTGAATTAACTGAAATTTAAGAATAAAAAATAATAGAGATGTTAAAAAGATATAAAAAGGCTTTTGGATGGACTTTAACAGATATTAAAAGAATTAGTCCTTCAATTTGTATGCACAGAATTCTATTAGATGAACAATATGAACCTAAAGCTGATCGCATAGGAGATTAAACCTAATAATGAAAGAAGTTGTTAAAAAAGAAATCTTAAAATGGTTAGATGTTGGAATTATATATCCTATTTCAGACAGTGCTTGGGTGAGTCCAACTCACTGTGTTCCGAAGAAATGAGGAGTGACCGTTGAAGAAAATGAGGAAAATGAATTAATTCCAATAAGATAAGTTACTGGTTGGAAAATTTGTATAGACTATAGAAAATTAAACATGGCCACTAGGAAAGATCACTTTCCTTTACCCTTTCTAGACCAAATGTTGGATGGATTGGCTGGAAATAAATTAAATCCCTTAATCCTGATAGGGAACTGTAACACTTCTCTGTTGTAGTAGTTATCAGGTATGGGGCATACCTTGACAGTGCAGTGAATACAACTTCATATTACATGACTGTTTCTCCCTGCAGCAACTTGATTAACTCGTTCTTCATCTATAAATAATATTTGAAGACAAGAAATAAGTGGAAAAAAAAGGAGTGATTATATGTAACTTCTTTCTACATCATATTTCTTTAATTCTAAGGTCTAAATCTATGATACTCACAAAATCTGTACTATTTTCCATTACGTTAGCTTTATAAAATTAC
The DNA here is from genome assembly GCF_001263595.1 of Phalaenopsis equestris. Taxonomy (NCBI): domain Eukaryota; kingdom Viridiplantae; phylum Streptophyta; class Magnoliopsida; order Asparagales; family Orchidaceae; genus Phalaenopsis; species Phalaenopsis equestris. The sequence continues at coordinate 195,159 of NW_018165641.1, forward strand.
ATGTAACCATTGTCACAATAATATATCTTTTCCCACTTCAAACATAACCTATAGACTACATATTTTATTTTGTATAAGTATATTGACACTAAGTAATCATACAAATTTGTCTCTTTTAGTAATCTTGCAAACTAATTAGAGCATTTTCGGAGAAATTTAAACACTATTTTAATTGTCAATATTTTGAGAGCCACAGTTAACTCAAAATGGGATGTTTAACCTTCCCATAATAGCCTTTGTGTCACATTTTGTAATTTAAAAAACATCTACTCTTTTTTACTTGGGGGTTCTTACATGCCTTAACTTAGATAATGAGAACTTAACTACCATTTCTACAAATCTACTTGAGCCAAACTCAGATGAAGGATCATAGTTTGTTGAAGGAGGAGAGCTAATTGAAGGATCAACTTCAGTGTAAATATTAAGTTCAACGTCATCATGTGAAATCAAAAGCCAATAATTTGGTTAAAATTTCTAATGGTATAAATCATATATAGCTCTGTCAAGTGTTAAGTATGTTTGATTTTTTTTGTTTTGAATAGAGGCACCAAAGCCTACCCTTTTAAAGGTAAGTTAAGAGCTGAGAATCACTTGCAAGGACTCAACACAGTTCAATATACTCCTTAGTGAATCTTTTTTTTATCTTCATATAGTATATTGTACATCAACGACCTTAGAGTGTGAATATCTGTTAAATAACATATATATTTGATAAAAGAATTCATAAAGTGCATTCAATATTGTTTTTGAGTGCATCGAGGTTATGATAATTCAATATTGTTTTTGAGTAACAAAATAGATTGCCCGAGTGTGTCCGTGTTGTCTAAACAATCCATATGAGGCTGTTCACGCTCAAAACAGACTTCTTTTTGAGTGCGTCGAGGCTATGATAATTTTGAGAATAATAATAATAATAATAATAATAATAATAATAATAATAAAATAACTAAGATATTAACATTAAAATCAAATTAATTTAAAATTCCATGACTTGAACTAAGACATAAATTAAAACACAACTAAAGTCAAACTAAAATCTATTCTAAATTTATCTTGATTAAAAATTAAAATTAAAATTAAAAAAAATACACTCTCAAACTTACAATTAGTATTTAAACAAAAGCGTGAACTCAAACTAAATCAAATTTAAACTTCAACTAAGATTTAACACAAGTTATAATATAAGATATGACATAAACAATAAAATTAAATCAAACATAAACTAAAATCAAATTAAAACCAAACTATTAATTTGAATTGAATTAAACCAACTTAAATCTAAAATAAATCAAAATTGGAATAAAATAAATATAAAACATAATCAAAATCAAAATTAAGTATGAATTAATATAACCCTAAAACTAAAAAAAAAGTCATCAATTGAATAAAAATATAAAATCAAAACAAAATGAAACATTTACTTATATGACAGTTTTCTCATACATGTGGATTGGGTGGTATGTATGAAAATGCCCAAACAAAATTAATAGAAACATAAATTTTGAACTTAAACACAAACAAGTCAATTAATTCATTTATCAATTAATCCTAAAGTTAAACTCAAAGATTTTTTATAAACAATCTATCATAAGATAATCCGGAATATTATTCTATCAGGACTCATAATGTAGAGAGTCATTCGAAGTCCAATGCGATGGAGACACGTGGCAACATGAACCCACCCAAAAAAAAAAAGCTTGTGCAGCTGCCCGGCTCGACCCGAAGCCAATTCACAAAAAGGTTTTTGGCGTATCGCCTGACTATTTTTCTTTCTTGTGAATAGCTGAGCACCTACTGTTCCATTGGTTTAGGGTTTATGGCTTCGATGGAGTCCTTGTCGAATGACAAAATGCTGGATACAATGAAGCCTGCATTTTCTCTGAACTTCGAAGAGGAAGTGAGTTTTTAAAGGGTTTAGGTTTCTATTAGCTCAGGGCTGCATTATTGTTGTTTGATTTGTGTGATAATGGTCTTATTTTGATAATGCACGGTGTTTTTTATTTTTTATTTGGTATGTTTAGAAAGAAGTTAGGTTTTACTTTTGTTCTGATGTTGTTTAGGGGTTTTAGCTCAGTGTTACTCTTATGCAAGCTTGCTAGGTTTTACGATGTTATTATGGTATTACACAACGAGTTACTTAGGTTTTTGTTTTGGTTTAGGGTTCAAAGTTATTAATGTCGTCTAATAGTGGTTTTTTTTTTCAGCTGTAGATGGTAATGGTACAGCTGTAGATGGTAATGGTAATAATGGTAATGGTAATATGGTGTATTTTGGTAGTTTTGTTGATGTGTTAGTTAAATATGTTATTGTGTTATTCTTCCACTACTGTAGTGTTATGGTTGGTTTAGTGATGTTACTGGTAGGTTTATCTTGTGTATTATATTGGTTGTTATTATTGTGTTATTTTCTAGTTTGCTTGTGGTGTTGTAGAATGGTATCAAGCTAGTGTTATTCTTGTGCATCTTAGGTTTTACTGCATTATTCTAGTGTTATTTTGGTGTTATGTTGGGGTTACTCTGTTTTTTGATATTAGGTTTTAGGTTTGTTCATGTGTTATAGTTGTGGTTTTGTTATGCTGTAATGATTTTGATAATATGGCTGCTATTTGTGGTGTTATGCTGGTGTTATTATGATATTACACTGGTGTTATGAACATTTGTGCTAGTGATACTATGTTATTCTTGCTTTATAAATGTGTTGTTATTCAGGTTTTGATTAAGGTCTTGATGAGGTGTTCTTTGATGTTTGATTAATTTGGTGATTTACAGTGTTGTTTGGGTTTATCTCATCTTGCTAAAAATGAACTTAATTTGTGAAAATGTGCAGTCATGTGAGCAAAAAACTGTTTGCAGTGATCCATTTGCAGAGAAGTTTCTTAACACCATTGTACACGGTGAGCAAAAGGCTTATGAAACCTATTGTGCCTATGCACATCATGTAGGATTTAGTGTTCAGAAGGACCACAAAAGTTATTGACTGAATTCTAAGAAAAGGAAGTCCAAAGATTTCATTTGCGAAAAAGTTGGTCACAAGAAGGAGTCTAACCTTATGAATACAGTAAAGTACAAAAAGGCAGACACAAGGACTGACTGGCCATGGTTCGATATGCAGTTGATCTTGAAAGCAACTGGACAGTACAAAAATTCATTAAAAGTCACAACCATCCTTTGGCTGAATCTGGTGATAAGCATCTTCTTCGTTCTAGTAGAAGGATAAGTGAACTAATGTAGATGTATTGAGATCGATGAGATGAGCAGGCATCAGATCAAAAGATATATAACTTCATTGCTCTTGAGGTTGGGGGAGTGAAGAATTTAGAATGCACAAAGAGGGATGCATTCAATTTCATTCAATGAGAAAGAAGAAAAAAAATTTAACAAGGAGATGTCAACTCTCTAATACAATTTTTCATGGAGAGGTAAGCCGGCGATAGCATGTTTGCATGGGATTTCCAAACTAATGAGTATGGTAGATTAACAAGTGTTTTTTTGGAGTGATGGGTTATCCAGGCTAGATTACGACTATCTTGGTGATGTAATAATTTTTTATACGAGCTATAAATTAAATAAGTATAGCTTATGTTGTGCTCCTTTTATGGGAGTTAACCACCATTGGCAAAACGTCCTGTTTGGGGTTGACTTCTTAATTGAGGAGACTATTAATTCATTTAAATAGTTATTCAAAGCTTTCATAAGAGTAATGGGTGACAAGCATCCAATAAGTATTTTCACCGATCAGGACCAAGTTATGTCAAGGGCCATTGAAGAATGTCTTCCACAAACACAACACAGATTATGCCAATGACATATCTACAAAACAATTACTCCAAAAGTGCATTGTGGAGTTGCTATCAAGAGCGTCACCGGTCTATTTTATAAATGCATGAGTAAATGTGATTCGGAGGAGGAGTTCAAATATATTTGGTCATTAATGATTGAAGTTGGTGGCCTGCACGAAGTTGGTGACCTGCACAGTAATGTGTGGTTGCATGACATGTGCAAAATCAGCACAAATGGTCCACTGCCTTCAATAAAGAAATATTTGGAATGAGAATCCTATCAACTCAAAGAAGTGAGTTCACAAATAATATATTCCATGGTGTTTTGAAGCCCACAAGCTCTTTGACGGATTATTTTGTCGGCCTTGAAAATATAATGAAATCATGGTGCAGGAACGAAAAGGACAAAGATTTCAAATGTGGTCAATCTGCCACTACGCCGATTGGGAAAGTCAACCTAGTTTTGAGACAAGCTTCCTCATTTTATATGAAGAAGCTTTACTCAATGTCCGCAGAAAGTGGGTCAAAGTATTATATACGCAATTTGGATAATGATGACACATCAAAGACATGGATAGTGAATTTTGACAAAGTTTATTCCAATGTAACTTGTGGTTGTAGGATGTTTGAAATGAAGGGGATACTGTGTTTGCACGCACAACATCTTCTTAATGTGCTTAAAATAAATATGATCCCTAAGAAATATTTGTTATTGCTATGGTTTGTTCATGCAAAAAGGGACATCTATAATAGGTTTGAATACAAACATCTCAGGGATTCTCAAATGATGTCTGCTTCCTCTAGTGGCCTACTATTCCATTCTCAATCTCAAAAGTTTGCATATCAACTAATAAATAAAGCAGAAGGTGACAAACTTAACAAGCAGCTACTCTGGAAACATTTAAAAAGCTATCAGTTGATCTTGACGAAACAATAGCTGGAGAAACACTTAACATTAAGAGAAAAACAAAGAAGAAAAATCCATAAAATATAGATCGCACTGTGGCTGACCCAGCAAATATGAGGCTAAAAGGTGTTTCGACTTCTAGGCTAAAAGGTTATTGGGAGAAGAATAAGAGATCCAAAAGTATATATCTGTACATTTTAAGAAATACTCCAACTATGTTTTTATTTGCTTACTCTAACCATAAGTTATGCGTACAGGAAAAGATCCATAACAATCTACAATTCGGGAGCCAACTATTCCATCCAATCCAAATTTGCCCGACTGTCTTAGCAAGGTAAATCACTGAAAATCCAACATCTCTTCTATTTGAGGCATTTCTGTAATCGGTTATCTAATACTTGTTCTCTTTACAACATGATAGGATTATTATCCATCACAAATATCAACTCAAACGTTCATTGGATTCTTGATGGATTCGATTACCGAGCTTTAATGTATTATAAATCATTGTAATTATTTATTTTGTTTGTTGACATGCGTAAAATGTTTGCATGATGATTTTTTCCACTTGAATGAGCAATTGGACAATTCCTTAAGCATTAAATTCCTGTAAATATTTAGTTGTTGTGTTGTTCATGTTATAACAACAATATTTTTGCAATTATATCTGAAGAGCTATCTAATAACGCATGAATAACACCAATACATTTAAACAACAGTCCAATAACACATTCATTGGCTGAATACACCTGAAGAACAATCCAATAACACATTCATAACACCTTTGAAACACGAGAAATATTAAAAATAATAAAAACCAATTACGCGCCTCAATTAACCCGGCCGTAATGTGGTGGGAATATTTCTACCACGTTACTTCGGTCCCGCCTGTGTTACTTCCCCTTCATCACTGCATTATTCTGCCAGTTACGCGCGTTATTTATGTCTTTCACAGACGATTAAAACGGGAGTAATGTGGTAGGAATATTCTTCTTAAGTTACTTCATGTTGTGGTTGCTTACTTTACCTCTGCACTGCATTATTCTGTCCTGAAGAGGGTTATTAATGCCTTCCATGGCCGATTTAAACACTCATAGAGATTCAGGAAAGTGTGTTTTATTTTCACAAAATAAGGCGCTCTTCCTTGCTAGGATTAGAAAGTTGTGAATAGTGGAACCCTTTATTAGGTGTGTTCCACAATTTACAACACTCTTTTTAACATTAATTAAAAATTAAACTTAACTAAAATATTAAATTTGAATATAATTGCACAATATTAAGTCATTTAAACTTTAACCTCCCAATGGTAATAAATTAAATTTCAACATGAACTACAACTTTAACGTAAAGGCCAAAATGACAATTTCATGTACCACACTATTAGATGTCTTTGCGAGCTCACAAACCTCGATCTAGATTAGGCCGATCATACTTGTGTGTGTCTTCCCTTTTTTTTCTCTTTATGAGCACTGATTGCATGCTTGAATTAGATGTGGATGATGCTTGTGTTTTATCGTTGTAGATGGACATTTAAGTTGATTAACATTTAAATAGACAACAACATGTTAGGAAAACCTTTACCCTACTGAAAGCCTGGAACCATAGCGTGGTGCTAGGTTCAAATGACATATGTTTCATGTATTTGTTTATTATGATTTTTATGCTAACACTTTTCACAGGTGTTGTAGTTAACATAGGCTTTCCTTTTTGTTGAGTTTAGTACTAGGATTGTCCTTATTGGTCGGTTGGGATGCTCAGTGTGTCTGAAATGGTGCTTATTGAAAGATGGAGTGAAGACGAACCTCAACACAAGGATGAGCATCAAGAATAAGAACAAATCTCAATTGAATAACATAGAAAAGATGAACATTAAAAAGTGATTTTGAACCCCAATAAGGTGATAGAGCTAAAGGATGATCCTTAAATTACTAATGAATGAGTAAAAGACACCTAGAACGCCAAGCCACCAATAGGACTCTAGTAGGTCTATGTTAGGTTGTATGAGGAGTAGATGTTTGGTTGTCCCATTATCTTTTATTTTTGTTGTGTGGTTGCCTTTAGTTACCTTCCTTTTATTATGTATTGATTTCTCTTATTTTATATGTAGATGTTTGGTTGTCCCATATCTGATTTCATATAAATAATAGAGCCTACATTTATCCTAAACCACTGGGTGTGCTAAAACACCAGTGGTTTCTCCCAATGTAATAAATTGATTGTTCATATAAATAATAGAGTCTACATTTATCCTCATCACCTGCTGGATACAGAAGTTTAGGATAGGTCTATCCTTTGTAACCTCACTATGATGATTTGTTGGTATCATTCATCCAGCCAGACCTTAGCTACTACATTTAACATAGAAAGAGGAAAGTTTACCTCAACACCATTCTTCACCTTCCAGGTTCCTCTTCCATCAGTAATAAAAGAAATAACCTCATCCAAGGCTTCATTCATAATAGAAAACAATTTATACTGGCAAATGTACACATCTTCTAACTGATAAATTTCATTAATCTTTCTTGGAGAAAACTCCACCATTTTCCCACAAACAAAAACAAAGTCTTTAGAAGTATCATTCAAATTGACATAGAACTCCATTACTACACCAATAATTGCCTCGGCAGTAAAATAACAAAAATTTTCCCACTGTCGTTCATTGATTAATCTCTCGACTTCTCCTTCCGAATTTTTAAATCCTCGATCTGGAATCACTTTTGTATTTTCAAGTAGACTATGGAAATGAGCACTAGCTTTGGAGCTGACAAATTTTTGTTCGTCATAATCCACTTTTCTATTCCCTTTGCTCATTTTAGGTGCCATGGTAAATCTAAGAAAATTTAATAAAAATCCAAATAAATTCCCAAAGTTTCAAAAATCACAATGTGAAACGCTTTATACTTAAATCTATTAAGTAAGAGTTCTTCACCAAAAGATTTTCTCAAAATCTTTCAAAAAATTCCAAAATTTTCGGATCGGTAATGTGAGATAAATCCTTGGTGGAAATAAAAAATTTTTAGTTCAAAGTGTAGCTTTTACCTAAAAAAGATGAAATTCAAACTTCCTTTGCCTCAAAATTGCCTCAAATTCGAGCAAAAACAAGCCCAAGGTGCAAAAAGTGGAGGTTGAAGGTGACTCAAAGGCAGAGAGCCCTAGGTGCAAAAATCAGAGGTTGAAGGTGACTCAAAGGGTAAAAATGGAGTTTTACAATGAAAATCGCAAATTTTAAGGGGTTTAAGTTGTTCTCAGATCGAGGGCGTTGTCGGCGTCCATGCCAGGGCCGTCGGTGCTGAAGGCCTAAAAATCCATTTTTTAAATTTTTAATTTCAATTTTCTTTCAATTTACTCCAAGTTTATTTTGTCTTTTTCAATACTAATTTTCCTCTAACAATAATTCACAAACAACACTAAACTATCTTTTATATATGAAAATACACTTTACAAATACATTTTTCTAATCTCACTTTCACACACATAAAACATACTAAATTATAATTCAACATCGAAATCAAGTCACAACACTAGAACGCTGACACAAAACTATACACACATTTAAAGTTTAGAATTCTAAAGCAAAGCAAAATAAATCAAATCCACATAATTAATTAAATACGTAAGTATTATAAACTAGTAGAGAGTCCAACTTCTTCAATTATTTTGCCTCATCTTCAGTACTTTCTCCTCCTCTAATATCTCCCATAGACTGGTAATGAACATACAAATTGTAGAAGGGTCGGTACGGGAATTGATCAGTCGAATTTTCTTTGATCGATCCTTTTTCCTTGAACATCAGCACTAATCCTGCTTCAATTGTTCCAGTATGATCAACATTCTCCTTCATCCTACAATCTAGGTGATCGAAAAAGTATTTAAGATTTCCTATTGCATTCAAAATACTCTGAAGTTCTTTTTTTATTTTCTTCATTTTCTTTTCCAAAGCGAGTGAACTTCTAACTGTTTGTGGCATTAATGAGTTGAAGCATGTGATGAATGATCTAAGATAACATCTAATGATTCATTTCCATTCCCAATATAATTATCATCAATAGGAATCATGGGCTCCCAAGGTAATAAAACTTTTTCCCAACTTTCATATGGAACTTGAGATTGAGGCCCATTCATAATAATACCCATAACATTTTTAAAAATGATAGATCCTACATCAATGAGCTTTTCCATTTGAATGCAATAATTTAAAATAGTACTTTCTTTGGTGACGCTACTAATCTTCATGGTAGGGAGTAATTTTGCAGAAATGAAGAAATGACACTATTTCGATATTTGATTAAGCAATGAAGCAGAGAAACTAACATATCCCTCATCTCGGATTTCCTAGTTATCATTTTCTTCTGTCATAAAATTATAGACATCTTGCATCAAATCTCTTGTTGGGATGAAATTTGTATAATGACATATTGGAACGTTTTATATCATATACAATTCATTGATTCAAACCAGAGTAAATGGTACAGCCTTACCTCATATGAAGACAACTTCTTGGGTAATTCCATGCAAGTTGGCATTGAATTCTTTCACCATTGGTACAATAACTGCAGTGGTAGTGTAACACAGAACTTCCCATCGTCTTTGTACAATGATTTTATCAATCAGAGAACTTGGATTAATCAAGCCATGATTGACAAAGCCTCTCTTCTTGATAAGTCTCTTCTTCATAATAACTTTGTCGTATAATCTCTGTGCGTCAAAACTGATAAACTTTCTTCTATTGAAAACTCCATACCTGAAAGTATTTCTGGAATTTGAAGCCATGAAATTCAAAAATAGGAAGTTTCTGGAAGTCCAAGGCAGTTTTTAGGACTTTAAAAACACCTCCCGACGGTTATTCCTTCATTCCATCCCACCAAAGTTCGCTAAATTCGTCAAACCACACGAAACTGCTTGCAGCACCGTCGGTGCTCCCGATAGCGCTGTCGGTGCTCTCGATAACACTATCGGTGCTTGAGCTTGGTTATAGTGGCGTCGTCGACACTAGAGCCAATTCTACGTCCTTTCTTTTTTTTTCAATTTGATTCCAAATTTTCCTCCAATACCAAGATTTTTCTTAATTTATGATATAAGATCGGAAGTTTATGATATATAAAATTTTGTGTTGGAATAATATTTCTTAATATATAAAACACTTATTAAATAAAATAGTAACACGCACACACACACACACACACACACACACACACACACAC
>NW_018165641.1:205962-206659 GCF_001263595.1 Phalaenopsis equestris
TTCTTCATAAGGCACACACCTTCTAATAATTAGATCTTTACATTATTTATATAAATATGGGTCATCCCAAAAATAGAATTTTGAATCATATATAAATTTCTTTAATTGTTAATTTTTAATATCTGATGGTAGAATATCACTTACAATATAGTTTACTATATCGGCATACCACGATGTATCTATTTTATAAATTCTATATAATTGTTCATCAAGAAAATTTTCTAAAATTTCATTTGCAAAATTAGTTAATATTTCTTTTTCTAGTCTGGACAAATGATCAGCTATTTGATTGTCATTTCACTGTCATTTCACTTTCCATTTCACTTTCTGTCAACTATGATAAAATCAAACTCTTGCAAAAGAAGTATCCATCTAATTAATCTTGGTTTAACATTCTTTTTTGCATCAAGTATTTAATAGCAGAATAATCTGTATGCACTATACATTTAGTTCCAATTAAGTAAGGTCTAAATTTATCAAAGGCATAAACAATAGCTAATAACTCTCTTTCAGTAGTAGTGTAATTGATTTGAGCATCATTTAGAGTTTTACTAGCATAATCTATTATCTTAAAAACCATGTTGTGCCTTTGTCATAAAACAACCCCAATAACATAATCACTAGCATCACACATTATTTCAAATGGTTTTTCCCAGTCAGGTGAAACTATTATAGGTGCAGTAGGTGCAGTGATTAA
>NW_018165641.1:206701-218761 GCF_001263595.1 Phalaenopsis equestris
ATTCCTCATTAAAATCAAATTTTGTATCTTTTTCTAAAATATATTTTTCTAAAAGCTGGCATAATGGCTTAGTTATTTTCAAAAAAAAATTTATGTAACACCTGTAGAAACCAGCATGTCCAAAAAAGCTTTTTACCCCTTTAACGGTAGTCATTGGTGGTAATTTTTCAATAACTTGAATTTTTGCAGAATCTACTTCCATGCTATTTTCAAAAATTTTATGCCTGAGTACAATTCCTCCTGCAACCATAAATTGACATTTTTCCCAATTTAGTACTTGGTTAATTCTTTCACATACTTCCAAAACCTTTTCTAAATTATTTAAACATAATTCAAACAAAGTTTTGAATACAGAAAAATCATCCATAAATACTTCTATTCCATGCTCAATCAAATCACTAAATATTGACATCATACAACTTTGAAATGTTGCAGGTGCATTGCATAATCCAAAAGACATTATACGAAAAGCAAATGTTCCATAAGGGCTTGTAAATGTTGTCTTCTCTTGATCCTTTGGAAAAATTGGAATTTGGTGATAATCAATATGTCCATCTAAAAAGTAATAATGTCGTTGGTGCTTTCGAGAATTTATGACTATTCATTGTTAGTGGAACGTGCTAGATGAGTAGAGAATGATTTTCCGTTTTTTTAAAAATTTAAGGAGACGAACAAGAGGAAGAGTGTTGATAAAGGAGAGCATATGGATAAATCGTAAGAAAATGTAAAGAAGCCCAATTTTAATTCTGATAGATTTAATGGTGGCTCTTTTCGTAATATTGTATGCTAAATGTGAAAAGAAAAAGATAAAAGTAAATGTTTGATGGTCTCTCATACATTTTGCTGGCGAACAAATTTAAAGATCAAAGTATCATAAGTCAGGACAAAGAAAATGACTTCTCTCAATGGTTTAAAGCGCATGTAAGTTATACTCATCTCGCATATTTATTGTTATTTATTTTGAAACAAATAATAAAATTGTGATTGTGTAAGAAATTCATAGATTCATGATTGAAATAATGAAGTAACAGATTTGGGCTTAACAGATGTTACTTGATATCCTTTAGACATTTTCAAAAATTAGTCAAGAAGAAAAAAAAGCTAATAACTCTGGTGTTTGTGTTAAAGTAAAAATTAATTCATATAATGAAATAGATAATCATGAGATTCTTGAAGAAAATGTTAAAATATAATATCATGCCTTTATAGAGAGAAGTGCATTCATGTTCAACTGCGATTAGTTTGATCATGTTCCTAATCTTGAAATAAGGGTGAACAAGTAGTATAATATTTTCAAATTTAAATTGAACAAAAGATATGCTAAATTTGATCATTTTATTCTAGCAAGACGAGTGATTTTGATATATTATTTTTGATACATTGATAGAGTAAAAGATAATATTGATTAGATTGTAATCATCATGAGTAAACTCAGAGTGACAATTAATATTCAGAAAAACTGTAGAACTCACTCATAATGAAAGAGAAGTGCCTCATCTTTTACATTCAAATTGACTATATTCATGATGACATAACTTAAAAGGATGTCAGTGATGTAAACAAAGAAATTACTCTTAATGAGTATGACTCTAGTGATGGTTTAGATGAAAAAATTCTAAGTTTATCATCTAGTCTCTTATGAAATTATATAAAATAAGATGTGTATATTATTTAAATTCTTTTATTATTTAATGATGCATCTTCTACTTATTATTTCATCTTTTATTTATAGTTTCACCTTCTTTTAAATGTTTAGATTTATGTTATCAGTACTAGTAGTTTATAAATTGCACTTTAAAGTTTGTTTATACTTTTATTTGATGTTATTACTTTTATTTTTAGTTTTGATGGTATATTGAGTGTACTTCAGAATTTTACCTTGTGTTTTTTGTGTTTTTTATTTTTTGAGTGATTCTATTGAAAGTTTTGCTTCGGATCTCTCAAATCCGTCTCGACGAATTGTTCACATTTCACAAAACATATGGGGCTTAGGGTCAATTCCTAATATAGTGAGGGTTGAACCTCAAGCTCAACAAATGAGTGTTGGCTAATGGTACCTATGTGGATGATGAAGATGATCATAGATCAACATGAGTACCGATGCAAGAATGTGCAAGGTTTTGGGCAGCACACGACATGAGCTCAAATTAATTTTAAAAAAAAATGTTATTATTATCAGAACTACATCCTTTGATTGCAATGTTGATAGCCTAACCATTTCACCAGACACTACCTATTTATACAAGAAATATACATTTTCCAAAGACAATAATATTGCACATTCTTTAAAATTAAACACTTGGTTCGTCTCTTTAAACTATTGTCTATCCAGCAATTTGTGCGGGATCGATGATTTTGTTCAGCTGGTAAACCATGAACATTCCCTGCAAAATAAATCTATTTTTTTTATGACATTCACACTCGTAATTCAATTGGTAGTTTCTGGACTTAAATATTATAGTAGTTGTTCACAAACTTGGCATCTAATACCTTAAGTAGCTACCTCCAGGCCGAAAAAAAAGGCAAAAAAATTCGAACTTTGTTATTCTCTTGCAAAAACCATATGGTCCCTATTTTATTTTGCTTCTTCCTGTAGGCAGGAATTCCCAACACACACTCTTCCGAAATTCCAAGCAGCAATATTAAACCAACAATCTAGCTTTGTTGCCACTGTTTGCCAGGCCACTACCATGGCCACGAACAATAATTACTCTTCTGTAAGCATAGAGAGGGAGACAAGCTGGGTGCTTGACATGGAGAAGAAACTAGCACGCAACAATCCAGCTGAGCTCTCCGACGAAGAGACTCAATGGAAGAAACCATCTATATTCAGATTGCCAGATTTCGTGAGGATGATGATGCCAGATGTGTTCACGCCAAAAGTTGTCGCAATCGGTCCCTACCATCATGGCAAAAATCATCTTCAACCAATAGAGTTTCACAAGGAAAGGGCTCTCCACCACTTCCTGAAGAGGAGTCTCAAGTCTCTGGAAGTTTATGTGAGAGAAATTAAGACTGTAGTAAAGGAGCTGCAGGGCTCGTACGTTGGGCTTGAGGAGGAATGGAGGGATCAAGATAATTTCATAAAGCTTATGATAGTTGATGGCTGCTTCATGCTGGAAGTAATGAGGCTCGATTCGGAGCATTGTAAACATTATGCCCCTAGCGATCCTTTCTTTGGTCTGCATGCGTTGCAGCACAAGATTCCTTACATGAGGAGGGACATGTTGATTCTGGAGAACCAACTGCCTATATTGGCATTCAAGAAGCTGGTCTCTGTTGAAAAAAACGTAGATGAAAATGTAATTATTAGTTATCCACACAGCGCGTTTATATATTTATGTCTGTTGGCGGGGTTTATTGTAAGTCCCCTCAGGTCACTAGTTCCATCATCAGCGGCGCTGGTTTCTCAAATATTTAGGCGCATGACACGGGCTCTCATCATGAGGCCTAGCGCATGAGAAATCAATATTTGGGTCTTTGTCAAATACTGATTTCCTTTTCTAAATTTAGAGAATTCAGATGTATTAAAACCAAAAGATATGAATTCAGCATAGTATTTGGTCATTTTATTGTAAAATTCATTAAATTAGTTTATGATATTTGGCATAAATCGACTCTTATTATTTTATTTCTAACCCAAATCCCTTAAATCCACGTAATTATGAAATTAAATAAATTTGAACTTACTTAAAAAAACATTACGGAAGCAAAAAAAAAATATTGGATTCAACGAATTGTGAAATCAATTTTGGAAAATTTACATGCACGGCAGCCAATTCTTATTCATTCAAGTGTCTCACATCAAAATTTTGATTTTTACAACTACAATATCTTACCTATGCATGAAAATGTGAATTTCACTGTTCTATATTGTTGAAAAGTGTAAATTGGATGCTGTATTTGTAAAAATTAGTGTCTTGTTGTGAGATATATAAATGCATAAGAATTGGATGCTAATTCTGGGCATATTTGACTATATTTACGTAAATCCTTTTTAAATCCGGGTTAACAACTTGCATATATTTTAAAATTTATGTATTTTCAGGAAGCGGAACGTGAAATCACGGAACTAGTCGTTAAATTCTTTGTGCCGAGCATCTACGAAGACAAAACGGGCCTCAAAGAATTCACACAAGCAATCCACGGCTTCCATGCCTTGGACATCTACCGCCGAAGCAGACTCTTCATGTTCTCGAAATCCAACCAACCACTGAGAAGTCCACGTCCTCCCATCACCGACTTCGCCCTGATGCGCTCTGCCACGCGGCTCCATGAGGCCGGCATCACCTTCCAACAGAGCCCTTCCACCGCCCTCACAGCCATTGATTTTAAGCCACGCTGTGGCATCCTCACGCTGCCCTGCATAACCGTGGATGACACCACCCAGTACGAGTTTCTCAACATGGTTGCCCTGGAACACCTACATGCAGGGTGCGGCAGCGAAATATCTTCCTATCTTGCCTTCATGGACGCGCTGGTGGACTCAGCTGAGGATGTGCAACTGTTGCACAAAAATGGACTTGTCAACAATGGGCTGGGGAGTGACGATGACTTTGCAAGGCTTTTTAACAGTATGAGCAGGGAGGTGATAGTGGACCAAGGAGGAAGTTTGGGGTCAGTGCAGGTGTCGGTGGAGAAGTATTGTCGGAAAAGGTGGAATAATTGGAAGGCGAACCTGGTGCATACATATTTTAGGAATCCTTGGTCATGCATATCTGTTATAGCTGCTGCATTTGTCATCTTGCTCACTATTCTCTCTACCGTCATCTCTATCTTCCAGTGGAAAAATGTGTGATGCACAGAGTTTACTTGATCAGTTCCTGAGCGCCAATTAACATGATTTAAACGGAATTATATGTTCATTTATTTTGCGTTGAGATATAATTTGTGTTTTTTTTAATATAAGTTTTCATTTTGGTATGATCTTAATTGACAAAAAACATTTGGGGTGATTCCTTTGTATCTGTTTGGTTTGAAGAGAATGGATGAAATGTAAATTTGTTATGCTATACTTGTTTATATTATTATTTGATTTTAAAATAAATCTTCTGTAGTTGTATGTTTCTTAAATAACGTGGTAAACTTTTTTTTAGTAATATTATAAAAAAATAAGACACTTAAGTTCTTTAATTATATAGTATTCATAAATTTATTTTAAGATTATACTCAATTTGCCAAAGTATGGCATCTGACTACTACAATTTTAAGATAACATATGGGTAACATGAGAACCTTTTGATTTCATAGATAGCTTGCAAATTGTTCTCCTTTAGAGGCCACAAGTGCCTCAAGAAGAACAGATCTTGAAAGACAAATTTTGTAAATTCTTTATTTAGTATCATCATTGAAGGCCAGATCTCAGCAGCAAGACAAGAGGAGTTAATCATCACTTTGCCTTGCCTTCAACTAATTAATCAAATTGGTTCAAATTTACTGACTGTCACAAAAGGGTGGGATACGAATGCCCCTTTTGCAAATGGAGAGGAGACCATGACATGCTAGCTAGACTTGACTAAATAGGTCTGGTTTGACAAATTTCATATACTATACAGATTAAACAGGCTCCAATTTGTGTAATTTTACCATCGAGAATTGCCATGATGAGAGTCATTGTCTATAAACAAGCTTAAGTTGGAGTATGCTGGCTCTATTGAAGAGATTTTAAAATATTTTGCAATGCAAATTTGAGAGCATGATGTCCACATTTTTGTGATAAAGTTTTGATAGATCAAAAAAATTAATTAAATACTACATTAAAATCCATGATGGTGCCAAAGTGAATTTTTATCTATATATATCAATATTTATTTCATAAAGATTATTGTTTGTTTTATAAATAGTGAGCCATTTTTAAATGCTGTAATTTTTTTATGTGTTTGTCCTGTGATGTTGAATAATAGTGGAAAAAGATGATGCATTAACACACAAATTAATGAAAAAATTATCTTTTTCTTACCAAAAGAAAGGAATCGCTCAACTTTTAAAAAAATCTACAAAAAAAAACTACTAATATATATATATATATATATATACATCTATAAAATCATCATATTACCAACGCAGTACCTCCACAAATACTACCTCAATATCACCATAATACCACCACAAAATTACCATAATATCACTACAAAATTATCACAATACTACATTCGTACAACCACAATAGTACCACAATACCACACAAAAAATCACTGTAATATCACCTCAAAATCACCACAATATCACCACAATACCGCGATAATATAACCCCTAAATTACCACATTACCATCACAAAACCAATACAATACCACCACAAAATTATCACAATACCGCCACAATTTTACCACAATACCTTCATAATATCATTACTATACCATCACAATATCACCACAAAAACACTAAAAAATGAACAAAATACCACATTAATCTCACTATAATATAACCACAATATCATCACAATAACATTAGAAACTACTACAATACCAACAAAATAATAGGACGATACCTCAACAATACTTCCAAAATATGATCACAATATAACTTCAAAATCACCTCAATGCCTCAAAAAATCAATAAAAATAACACTAAATACCACAAAAAATCACCACTAGAATAACTCTAAAATACTAATACAAATTCATCACAAAAACACCTCAAAACTAATACAATACTATTGATTCAGAGTACAAATGACATTAGGTAAAGATAAAGTAATGTCAAAATTTGAAATGCAGCTAAACTCACATACATTTCAAGCTTGTCGCCATTATTTTCAATTCCATCTTCAATATTGCTCACCTAATGTGTTGTTCGCAAATAACACAAGGGTATCGTTTAAATCATAACAAAAAAACTACAAGAAAACCCTCCGACCACACAAATTCCTAGCCCGAAAAGATGAAATGAAAAAATGCTCCAGATTTTGAACTGTGAGCCGGATTCTGATTTGTGCTCCATATTCTTTCCTAATTTACAGACTGGCTCAGGCAGGGTCACGTGCGAAAATACTCTGCTTTTTCTTATTTTTTCAACGGGTTCGACACTTTATAGATGACTAAATTTAATTAGAGTTTGGACGTGAGCTGCTTCCAAACTCTAGATGCAATACTGTCTCCTCTAGATGGAATACTGTCTCGAGTGACTGAGTATTAATGTTGCACATTTTGATGTTTTGGGGCTAATGAGGGTATATTGTTCATTTTGAAATACTTATCTGTTAAAATACAGGAAGTATCGCAACTTTATTACTATTTGAAGCAACATATTACTCGTAAAATCTCCTCGTGATTCTCTAAACAAATCCTGAGTAAAGTCTTCATCTTCACAAAGGAGATATTGTCACATTGCTTCTCAATTGCTTGCTTGTTGACCCGTTTCCAGTTTCCGCAGATGCCAAACGTGAGATCGAAATCCAATTAGGATGAGCTTTGGCTCTCCTATTGGTTGCGAGGGATTGAGTGTAAGCATAAAATGGTTTACGATTAACGACAGTCTTATGCTAATCCTCGAAACTCTCATTAGAAGCAGACAACAACAGTCCAGCTGTTTAGATCAGCAGTGAAATCCAGTCTTTTTGTTTTTTTCTTTTTTAGTTTTTTAAAGTTGATAAACTTCGAGTATGGAATCCAAAGTTGCTAGCTCTTTCCTTGCGTTCTCAGGGCAACAAATCCACTGCTGTTCCTTAACACCAAACAGCAGACTTTCGTTCCAAATCACACATGCTAATTGATGCATTCTGCATCTCTATAAAATCTTCCCATGGTGAATAATTTAAGGGCATATAACATTCTGCTTGAGATGGGCCTCCGGAAAACTGGATCCCACTCCAATCGCCGGCGTTCTCTCGCCCCTCAGGCTGTCTTCTTCCTTCTCTTTTTATCAGCCACACCAATTGAGGCCAGCTGCAGCTTTCCAGCCATTTTCAACTTTGGGGACTCAAATTCCGACACCGGAGGTTTCTGGGCGGCATTTCCGGCTCAGCGACTTCCATTTGGAATGACTTACTTCAAGAAGCCAGCCGGGCGTGCTTCAGATGGAAGGGTCATTGATTTCTTAGGTACTCGGTCAGCCTGCTTTTATGCGGCTTCATTTATTTTTGAATTTTTTTTTTGTTGAAGCCCCTTTCTTTACGTTTGTATTTTTTGGGGAGTGTAGCCCAGGCTCTTGGCTTGCCGTTTCTGAGCCCTTACCTGCAGTCCATTGGCTCCAACTTCAGCCATGGCGCTAATTTTGCTACTGCGGCATCGACGGTGCTGCTGCCCAACACCAGTCTATTTGTAACAGGAATAAGTCCCTTCTCTTTGGCGATTCAGTTCAATCAGATGAATGAGCTCCGGGTACGGGTCTTTGAAATGAGCCCACAAGGTGTGTTCTACTAAAAATAATTGTTTGCGTTAGCTGTCCAATAATAGTGTGACACATGACGACCTAGGCGCATGGGTGTCAGTAGACCCAAATTGTCATTTCACCCTCTGTTATTGGACACCTTATACAAATTTGTATTAGGTGTTATGATGTAGTAATTGTGTTCTACTCTGAGAGAGAGTAATATAGTTTATTGAATTATGCCCTGTGGTTTTATAATAGAAGTGTTTTTAATTCTAGTACAGGAAAATTTTTGACACCACATTCTTTCTTTTTTTTTTTTTTATTTAGTCATGATTTTTTTGGCTCTGAAACGTTGTGCGAGTATCTTACAGTACAAGAAAATTTTTGAGACCACATTCTTTCTTTTTTTTTTTTTATTTAGTCATGATTTTTTTGGCTTCTTACCTTCAAAACAAACTCTATCCGAGGCTCATTTATACACTGTAATGCAGACAGCCTTCCTTCGAAGGACATCTTTGATAAAGCTTTATACACTTTGGACATCGGGCAGAATGACTTCACCTCCAATTTAGCAACAATAGGCATCGACGGAGACGAGAAGTTCCTCCCCCAAGTAGCCAGCCAAATTGCATGGACTATTAAGGTAAGCTAATTCTATGCACGCTATTATATCAAATAAAATATTATACTGATTTCATGTTTGGTGCAAGTGTAAATTTAAAATTTTCTAAATATTTATTTCAACCAAATGAAAATTGTATTTCGAAATTAAGGGTGTATTTGAGTCAGCTTGTGTTTATCCAGATAAGCAGCTTATCTTAAAACGTGGCCCGCGGAGTTCGACCCGCGACCTGCGTTTAATGTAAAAACCCAACTGCGTTTTCGGATAAGCTGCCGAAACATAAACGATAAGACAACGTTTTAAAAACGTCACCCGCACTTATAAGTTACCCCGAATGGACCCAAAAATCAAAACTTACTTGTCATAGCATACATAATAAACTACATGATTTTTTTTTTTTTTTTTCTTGAAGAAAATAGGTAACTTGATTATTTTGATGAAAAGATTGTAATATTTTTTCCTCAATTTTTTTCTATCTTATTGAGCTAATGGAATCATCCATATGGAGCAGGAGCTATATGATATTGGAGGAAGAACATTCATGGTGTTTAACCTCGCACCTATAGGATGCTTTCCCGCATTCTTAACCGAACTTCCTCATAACAAGTCAGATTTGGATGAGTATGGGTGTATGATTTCGTACAATAAGGCTGTTGTGGATTATAACAAATTGCTGAAAGAATCTCTGGAGCAGATTAGATCTCAGCTCCCGAATGCCTCTGTGATATATGTGGACACCCATTCTGTTAAGCTTGAACTCTTTCAGCATCCAAAAAAACATGGTTAGCCACACATCCATCTTTAGTTTTTTACTTTGCAATTGATAAGGATTTCTGGACTTGTACTGCTTGTGCTTGTTTATTCCAGTTGGCAAATAAGTCAATTTTGCCTTGAATCGAACTTTTATCGTGGACATGATTCAAATGAAACAACCATAGATTTCTAGGTTGGGCTAAAGTTTTATTTTAAAAACAAAATTTAAAAAAAACCGACATTAAATCTATTTGTTTGCTTAGAACACAATTCTAATTTAAGTGATGCTTATGTAATGGAGGACGACGTATCCAAAAACCCCCATGTTTTCGCGATCATGCATGCATGGCAAGCTGAGCAAAGAAACCTGTTTTTATCCATAAAAATAAAGATGATTTTATTTCATATATGATAACACGACATAATATATTACAAACAGTATAATACAACTCTGTCCCAACTTTATTCAATGAAGATTCATATTGACATAATTGTTTGGTTATAGGTAATATAGAAATAAATAGAGAAACACAAACAACGATATATATATATATATATATAAAGAATAATTTTATTTGTTCATTAATTTCATGTGGAAAAAGCAGTTGGTAAATTTGCAACTTTTACTTTTAAAATTTATTTTGTCTTCATATTATTTCTAATTGAATAGTGAATTACTAATTTTACTATTTTCAAAAAAAAATTTATATCTCCAAATTTTTTCTATTTCTATTGTTACATATCTAGTTATTAATCATATTAAAGCTTGCAAGAGTACAAAAGAGAATTATTATATCAATTTGGGGTATCACAATCAAGTTCATGATATTCTTTTTTATAATCGTCACTGTTTATCTTAGCATGCAAAAGATCCAATTTTTTATTTACAAAAAATAAAAAAATTCCAATTTGAATTTTATATATAAAAAATAGATTTACAAGCAACCTTTCTTAAATTCTTTTTTCTTCCTGTAATTAGTTCTACGTTAACTCATACTGTCACTTCTTTAGGTTTGCTAATCTCTTTTATAGTGATCAGACAAGCTTCTGTGTATCAGGACTAGCACATGGAACTAAAGCATGCTGTGGTTCTGGCGGTAAAGCTTATAATTTCAATCCACAAGTCTTCTGTGGTAACAGCAAGATAATCAACGGCATAAATGTGACATCAAGTGCTTGCAGGGATCCACAAAATTACGTCAGTTGGGATGGAATTCATGCCACAGAGGCTGCAAATAAAATCATAACAAAAGCCATCCTAAATGGCTCCTACTTCGATCCTCCCTTCCCTTTCTCTCAACTATGCAATTTTAAACCAATACATTAAGTCATATATATGGTCTGATTGTCATGATAAATTATGAATGTTGCAGATTTCAATTATGTGCATGAAAGATTTCAATTGTGTTTGTGAAAGAATAATGCGTGCTGAATGATAGGATGAAGTTTGATAAACTTTGTTTTGTTAAATAAAATATGAAGCCTTCATTTCGTGGGAACGAATTCTATATTTCTCTTCAATATCTTTTTCTTCAGATTGTTATGTAACATATTGAAATTAGGATTTGTCCATTTGAAATTAAGGAGTTGTTCGATTTATGTAAGATATATAATTCATGTTATTAGTAGATATTACAAGTTTGATTTTATTTGATTTGATGCCTTTCTAAATAATAATTTCATGAGTTCGCTTTAGCTGAAAAGATGATTATTGGAATTTTTTAGAAGAGAAGAGAGAAAAATTTATTACTAAACTTTGCTGAAGAGTTTCAGTTTAGATGACAATAACAAGTCATGACTATTTATAGTCATAAGAGACTAAATATACAATATTGTAAACTCTTACATTAATTACTTTTTAGAAAAAATACTGTAGATTCTTCCTAATTAAATATTTTATAGTATTCTTTCGAATGACCCATAATCTTCTACTTAACAAAAGATAGGATATTTTAGAATATCGGAGAAATAGCATCAATCTTATCACTCCTCCTTGATGTGAATTTTATTTACTTCAATCATATTGAGTAACAATTCAAACTTTTATCTCCCTCTCGCTATTAGCCAAACCATCACACTTCACTTACCTCCTCTCCCTCTCTCTACCTGACAGTGACTTTATATATGCTTAAAAATATAAGTATTTAATACTGCTGCTAAAAGAATTAATTCTTCAGCAACTGCACCAAAAACTTAATAACAATTATAGATTCGATAAAGATATATGTATAAAATATTCAATAATTGTAAAGTCACACTTATCAACGCAAGTATACGTATCGCTCAAGTAATATAGGGCTCTATTGGAGTCCTAGATATCGATCCCACAAGGAGTAATATTAGAACTACGAACTAAAATTTTAGAAAAGCATCT
>NW_018165641.1:219313-219819 GCF_001263595.1 Phalaenopsis equestris
AAGGAGAAAGACAAAGAAAACTACTCAGATTCATAGGAAAAACACAACAAAACTCAGAATTTATATGTAAAATTAAAGTCATACAAACTACAACAATAAATAAACTTATTTTTAATTTCTCCCGAAGCAAACTCCTAGAAGTTTCTTTGAATCTCTTCCTTTCTTTACAACACACAGAATTCCTCTTCGAAACGGCAAGGAGGAAGAAATCTCTTACTTTCCCTCCACTCTTACAATCTCTTGAAGAATTCCTCACAATTTAGACTCTCTACAATTTTTTCACACTTCAATTTTGAGCCTCCCTCTCTCTATTTTGGCCAAAGTCTTCTCTCTAAAGATATGGATGAGTTTTCCCAAGAGTTGCCTAAGCACCCCTCCAAAATTCATCCTCATCCAATGCATAGTTGGACATATAGACATAACCACCAATTTTGCCATCAGCGGCCTCGAGGGCACCGTCGGTGGGCCTTCTAAGTGAATTAATTCTGGAGTCTCGGGAAAAGTCC
>NW_018165641.1:219949-222151 GCF_001263595.1 Phalaenopsis equestris
TCACATTTTGGTCCTTTTCGCTCTAAATTCGCTCCTTTTTTATCTTTTTTGCTCTAATGACCATAATTCATCATTCCTGCAACAAAACATCAAAAATACGTTTCTTTAAAGTGCAATATCATGAAAAATAGTGTAAAATAGTTATGAAAATGTCAATATATTTTCTTTTGGTCACTACCCCAGCCAAAAACATCACATTGTCATTCATCACGTTCTTGTACTTCATATACCCAAAACCATAGCCTATTTAATCACCCTCCCCCTTATGAAAATGTCAATATATTTTCTTTTGGTCACTACCCCATGCAAAAACATCACATTGTCATTCATCACGTTCTTGTACTTCATATACCCAAAACCATAGCCTATTTAATCACCCTCCCCCTCACTCTAACATACAAAAAATATATACTCGCCTTCCAATCTTCTCTCCTATCCAAGACCCCAACACTAACACACACCCCTTCCCATATTTTTTACCTACCTGAAAACCCAACACTAACACACTCACCTTCTCATCTTCTTTCCTACCTAAAACTCTAGCATAATCACTCACCCTCTCCCTGACTTTCACATACCTAATCACTTACCCTCTCCATCAATCTCCCATACTTGAAGCTCTAGCCTAATAAGTTACCCTATCCTAACTCTGACATACCCAAATTCCTGGCCTAGTCACTCTCCCTCCCACTAACTCTCTTCTACTACATGAAACTCTAATGTTATCACCCACTCGCACTTTCCTTTTTTTCTTCACCCTACCCAAAAAATCATGAAAAAAATGTGTCTTCCATACGATTAAGTTATGTTTCATATAAAAATTTTTTTTGTCATATGTTATGTGTATATCTAATGCAATAAAGAAATTTTCATGTGTTTTTGTGCATGTATCGTGCAATAGAAAACATTTTAGTGCTTATGCGTAGATCTCATGCAATAGAAATCATATGTAGTTGTATATCTCATGTAATAGGAAAACTTCTTGTGTTATGTGTATATCCCATGCAATAAAAAACCTTCATGTGCTATGTTATAATACATCAAGTAAGAAAATATATGCGCTCATGCTATGCTTCAAACAAAAATTTTCGTGAGTTCATTTTATGTCTCAACAAAATAAAGAATCATGTGATAGACTCATGTTTATCTTTCATTCCATAGTTAGATTGCTGTCTCATGCAACAAAAAAATTCCATATACAATCCTGACTTTTAGTTGAGGGCACCACAATCTTAAATAACCTAAACTTGCCTCAAGGGAACTCACTCATATAACTCTTAAATGAAACATCAATTGACTGATCAAGTAACCTATCATTGGGATAATCAAATTGTTAGGTTTCACTGAGCAACAGGGTAGCCACACTTCAACCTAGGATGATTACTGAAACAATATGATAAGTTCAAAATAAACTTGTAATAATTCAAAAGAGCCTCAAAGTAGTTTTGGGTCATTCCCTCAACACTTTGAAACCTTCTGGATATTTTGAAGAGCAAATTGAACTTGTTATATTTTGTTCTAAAATTATCCACTAGGATCTTCCAAGATCCAACAAAATCATAGCTTGGGGTTTGGTAGCTAAACCTTCATCTACTCTTGCAATTTAAACTTTCGTGCAATATTATCTACATATCTTGCAAGTACTGACCTTTCAGGTGGTGGAACGAAAAGACTCGCCAGGTATGCTTTTATAATTTGTAGTACCGCCTTTTATTATATTTTCCGCACTGTACTTTAATGCTTATAAAACTTGCATGTTAAACAACGATATCACCCTGCATGAAAACCAAAAATTGTTAGGAAAACCACTAAAATCAAAACCAAAAACTAAAATCAACCAAGATAAAACTCACCGTCACAACATTCAAAATATAAAAACAACTCAAAATTTAATCACAAATATCACAAAACAACAATTACAACTAAATTAAGACGTCTCTATCAGATGATTGGAAATCCCTCGGAGGAGGTAACCTACGGTTGCTAACGAGACTTCCCATGGTCTAAATGAAAGTATGGAACTCATTAAGTAGAGTTTAGTAAATTCATTTGGACTAAGTGAATCCAAAAGAATATAGTAGTGCCGGAAAGAAGGAACGATAGGATCCTAACCGGTGTCACTCTATTCAACTTTAACTTCCCCCATAATATTTAAATAACCATGACCTTAGTAAACATTTGATTTGACATCATAACTTGACA
>NW_018165641.1:222310-225773 GCF_001263595.1 Phalaenopsis equestris
GTCACGACCTAAACCCTCACATCTTTCAGGCTATTCGTGTGATTGTTTCACACGGATGTAAGCCCTAACTAATAAAATTGGCAAAATGAAACAATCAAATAATTTCTCCTCAAAAGTGAAGCCAAACAATATGATAGCTTGGGAAGTCACTGAGGTTCTCCTCTGGATCTATGACATCATATAGTTCTTCCTCCTTTGGATTCTACAACAAAATGTTCTAAATTTGAATCATTCACCTTTCACACATCTTTGTCCGATATCTTTGAAATGTTCTATTCTTTTGACTTCTTTGAAGATAATATTTCTTGATTTTTATCGAGAGTCTTCTTAGATGACTTCGGTTATCTAAGATGTAATTAACTATAGGGGCTTGCCCTTATATGACGTTTTTCCGAACCCAACTTAATATAAACTCTATTTAATTCTTCGTATTAAATAGAGAAACTTGTATGCAAATAAAATGGTTTTGTAGACCAAACGGACGTCATATATTTCTTAGTTTATTTGATCGAACCTCATCCTCAAGTCTTATATTTATCCTTTGGGATAGATAGAGAGTTTGAGATATAGTATTCTTTCATTTAAACTATGAAAAAATATGGGGTCAGTTTGATTTCATATTTTACTAAAACTTATATATATATATGTAAATTAAACTCATTTCCGAAGAGGGCGACGAGATTTTTATTCCGGCAGCCGACAGCTTCCAACGGGCAACTCCTCCACACCCAAAATAGTGCCGACACACCCGTGTAAACAAAAATTTTGGCTGATAAATGTTCTGTTTTGTTCTTGTTCTTGATAAATTTCAGTGCACTGATGTTTTTTTGTCATATGCAGAAAAAAATAAGTAAAAAAAATATCAGGACAAGAACTTATTTTTTTTCAAGGAAGGCTGGAATCTCACACTTAACAAGGAATGGGCATCGCCAAAAGTATATGCATATTTATACATATATTTTATATTTGTTTTTTGTGATATTGCGCTTTAAAGGAGGGTATTTTTTATATTTTTTTGCAGGTTATTGATTTTTAGGACTTGAAGCAAAAAGGAAGCAAAAATGATGGAATTTGGAGTCAAAATGACGTTTTTGAAGAAATACTCAACGCCGACGGCACCAGGATGGACACCGATGGTGCAGATCTACAGAGCAGAGGCCAGACTATCCTCAGCGCTGACGGTGCCATTTAACAGAGAGTTCACTGGTCGTTGGCTTCGACGGCGCCAATGTCGGTGTAAGACCTGTTTCTAGATGATTCGACAAATTTGGACACTTTTTGAAGAGTTTTTGGATGCACCTATTAGAAAACCGACATTAGGCTCTATTTAGAGCAAAAATTGATAAGAAAATCCCCCATTCGACCGCTTTCCACTCTCTTCCACGCTATTCTACATTCCTCACTGCCACTTAGAGTCCATTAGTCATTTATTTCTTTAGAGTTTTGAGTTTTTGTGGTGAGTTTAAGTGTGAAATATCCTCTAAGAGTGTTAGAGGGGGAGAAAACTGAGAAATTTATTCTTCCTACATCTTCTAAGAGAGAGGCTAGAAGAGATTTACTTTGAGAAAGAGTTTCAGATAAGTGTTGTTTGTTTATTATTATTGTATGAACTTTCTTTTATTTATGAAATTCATGTTTTATTGTATCTTTCTCATGAAGTCTGAGTTGTTTCCTTTATCTTTCTCATTACTCTGAGATATGGTGAAATGAAGAGATAATTTTGATATGTCAATTTTAAAATATAAAATAAATTGTGATGGTTTCTTAACTCCATTTTAAATTTACTTTTCAATCTTGCAAATTGGATTGTTAATATATGTTGTGAAACATATAATCCGGGAAATGGAGTATGAGTTCTACAACAAGAGTGAGAATCACATTTATTTTCATGAAGGAGTATTTCGTTCATGGAATTAAGTGCAAATAAATAGGAAAATATACTTTGTTAGGTGTAGAATTGAAGATTTTAGGGTGACAGACTAAAATCCTCAATTTGGTCTTAATGTTTAAGAACTAAAGCGAGTGTTAGCCTTCAGGGGAAGGGAAGTGGGAGCTCCGGAGTGAGAGCCAGTATCCTCCCAGCCTAACCACAAATTTAGAGACTAAAATTGAGATTAACCAATGATTTTCTATAACACTGAATCAAGGTAGAGAATTAAAATTGCTCCTATTTGGCACAATACATATTTAAATCATTTAGCTCATTTCATTTTACCAAAAACTCATTGTAGTGGGGAAAGTTATTTTTTTCATATTAGAAAACTTCATCACATAAACATAATTTAGTAGTTAAAGTTTAAACTTTGCATTTTAGCTTTTCTAGTAGTTAATAACTTAGTTCTGATAGTGTCTCAAACAATTCAAAATTAGTGATAGTAATTTTGTTTCATTTCTATGAATTTCCTAGTTAATTTATAATTTCAAATTTAAACGTTTCTTGTGGGATCAATATTTGGGGCTTAAATAAAAAGTCTTATTTTACTTAATAAAGATACATATACTTGAGTAGAATCCCAACATAAATTGCTTAAATTTTTTATTCATAAAATAATGTAAATTATTGTAAAATAGAGTCAACTTTATAAGTTTTACACAACTATATTTTCAGGATCAGCAACCCTTGGTGAAAACCTGGGAAATTGTTAAGGGACACGAAAATACATTCAATTAGCTTTTGAAAGGAGGCAACTCTTGGAAGATTCATTGAATTTGGACACATTTTGAAGAGACGCCAAAACACCTTTTGGAAAATTATAAAAGAAAACTTGGATTGAATAATTCTCTCTCTCTCTCTCTCTCTCTCTCTCTCTCTCTCTTATAGAGACTCTTGTACACATGTCTCCATCCCTTTTTGTTTATTTTGAGTTGTAGTTTGTATTGAAAGGGAAGGAAGGGATTTAAAGGAATTTCAAGAGTTTGATGGAGATGAATTGAGATAAGTTTTTATTGTTTACTACATTTGGTTTTAATTTAGATTTTTTGTTTGTTTGCATGATTTCTACTTTTAAACTTAAATGTGGTTGTGTTTTCTCCATGAATTATGAGTAGTTTTTTTTATCTTTTTCTTTAAAATGATAAGTGTTTAAGTATTAGATGGAAGTTGCGTGAAATATTAATCTTTAATGTTGCAATAAATTGTGATGATTTTAAACCTTATATTTCATTTACTTCGTGATTTGACCAAATGAGATGTTAATATCTATTGTGATAACTTGTAAGATATGAGATGGTATTTTCTCAGTCAAGTAATGGTAAGAATCACATGAGATTGTATGAAAGAGAATGTAATTCATATGATTGAGTGCAAATAAATAGGGAAATAAACTTTGAAGAGAGTAGAATTAAAGAACTTTAGAGTAAAAGGCTAAAACACCTAATTTGTTTTATAATTTTTTATTTTGATATGAGATGTTAACCCCTAGATGAGAGGAGAAGAGGGAACTATAGAGTGAGAGCTAGTATC